>NC_135809.1:65102780-65204164 GCF_964213995.1 Mustelus asterias | reverse complement strand
ATCCCTGCGGCACACCACTAGTCACAGGCCTCCACTCAGAGAAGCAATCCTCCACAACCACTCTCTGGCTTCTTCCATTGAGCCAGTGTCTTATCCAATTTACTACCTCCCCATGTATACCTAGCGACTGAACCTTCCTAACTAACCTCCCATGAGGGACCTTATCAAAGGCCTTGCTGAAATCCAGGTAGACAACATCCACCGCCTTCCCTTCATCCACTTTCCTGGTAACCTCCTCGAAAAACTCTAATAGATTGGTCAAACATGACCTACCACGCACAAAGCCATGTTGACTCTCCCTAATAAGTCCCTGTCTATCCAAATATTTGTAGATCCTATCCCGTATCACACCTTCCAATAACTTGCCCACCACCTACGTCAAACTTACTGGCCGATAATTTCCCGGATTTCTTTTGGAACCTTTCTTAAACGGAACAACATGAGCCACCCTCCAATCATCCGGCACCTCCCCCGTGAATACTGACATTTTAAATATGTCTGCCAGGGCCCCTGCAAGTTCAACACTAGCTTCCCTCAAGGTCCGTGTGAATACCCTGTCCGGTCCTGGGGATTTATCCACTCTGATTTGCCTCAAGACAGCGAGCACCTCCTCCCCTTTAATCTGTAAAGGTTCCATGGCCTCCCTACCAGTTTGCCCTATTTCCGTAGACTCCATGCCCGTTTCCTCAGTAAATACGGATGCAAAAAGACCATTTAGTATCTCCCCCATCTCTTTTGGTTCCATACACAGTCTACCACTCTGGTCTTCAAGAGGACCAATTTTATCCCTCACTATCCTTTTGCTCCTAACATACCTATAGAAGCTCTTTGGATTTTCCTTCACTCTGTCTGCCAAAGCAACCTCATGTCTTCTTTTAGCCCTCCTGATTTCCCTCTGAAGTAGCTTCTTGCACTTTTTATACTCCTCGAGCATCTGATGTGTTCCTTGTTGCCTGTACATTTCATACAACTCTCTCTTCCTCTTAATCAGTGTTACAATCTCCCTCGAGAACCAAGGTTCCTTATTCCTATTTACTTTGCCTTTAATCCTGACAAGAACATACAAACTCTGCACTCTCAAAATTTCTCCTTTGAAGGCCTCCCACTTTCCATTTACATCCTTACCAGAGAACAGCCTGTGCCAATCCACACTTCCCAGATCCCTTCTCATTTCATCAAATTTGGCCTTTTTCCAGTTCAGAACTTCAACCCGAGGACCAGATCTATCCTTATCCACGATCAGGTTGAAACTAATGGCATTATGATCACTGGATCCAAAGTGTTCCCTCACACTCACATCCATCACCTGCCCTAACTCATTTCCCAATAGGAGATCCAATATCGCATCCTCTCTAGTTGGCACCTCTATATACTGATGTAGAAAATTCTCCTGAACACATTTTACAAACTCTACCCCGTCTAAACCTTTAACAGTATGCGAGTCCCAATCTATATGTGGAAAATTAAAATCCCCTACTATCACAACTTTGTGTTTCTTGCAGTTGTCAGCTATCTCTCCGCTGATTTGCTCCTCCAATTCTCGCTGACTATTGGGTGGTCTATAATACAAGCCCATTAATGTGGTCATACCTTTCCTGTTTCTCAGCTCCACCCATAGGGCCTCTGTAGACAAGCTCCCTAATCTATCCTGCCTGAGTACTGCTGTAACATTTTCCCTGACCAACAATGCCACCCCCCCACCTTTCATCCCTCTGCCTCTATCCCGCCTGAAACATTGGAACCCTGGAACATTGAGCTGCCAGTCCTGCCCCTCCTGTAGCCAAGTTTCACTAATGGCTATAATGTCATATTTCCACGTGTCTATCCACGCCTTCAGCTCATCTGCCTTCCCCACAATACTCCTGGCATTGAAATAGACACACCTCAAAAAATTATTTCCACCACACTCTCCCCTTCCATTTGTGATTTTGCTTGAACTAACCTGTCTTTTTACCCCTGCTCCACTATCTGCTCTGGCACTCTGGTTCCCACCCCCCTGCAAATCTAGTTTAAACGCTCCCCAATAACACTAGCAAATCTCCCTGCAAGTATATTGGTCCCCTTGTAGTTTAGGTGTAACCCGTCTCTCTTGTACAGGTCCCACCTGCCCCAAAAGAGGTCCCAATGATCCAAGAATTGGAAACCCTGCCCCCTGCACCAGTTCCTCAGCCATGTGTTGATCCGCCCAAGCATCCTACTCCTGCCCTCACTGGCATGTGGCTCAGGTAGCAATCCTGAGATTACTACCCTCGGGGTCCTGCTTTTTAACTTCCTTCCAAGCTCTTTGTACTCACTCTTTAGGACCTCCTCACTCTTCCTTCCCACGTCATCGGTACCGACGTGTACCACGACATCTGGCTGATCACCTTCCCACTTTAGAACGCTGTGCACGCGATCAGAGACATCGCTGACCTTGGCACCTGGGAGGCAACAAACCATGCGGGAGTCTCTGTCCCGACCACAGAACCTCTGACCATCGAGTCCCCTATCACTACTGCTCTCCTCTTCTTCATCCCACCCTTTTGCGCTGTAGAACCAGACGCAGTATCAGAGTTCCGGCTGTCGCAGCTTGTCCCAGGTAAAGCATCTCCCACAACAGTATCCAATTCAGTATACCTGTTGTGGAGGGGTATGGCCACAGGGGAACCCTGCTCTGCCTGTCCTTTCACACTGCCATTTCCTCTCCTTACAGTAACCCAATTTCCTGTGCTCTGCTGCTTAGGTGTAACTATCTCCCTAAAGCTACTGTCTATAAACTTCTCATTCTCCCGAATTAGATGGAGGTCATCAAGCTCCTTCTCCAGTTCCCTAACACGCTTTGCTAGCAGCTGCAGCTGAATGCATCTTTTGCAGGTGCTGTCGTCAGGGATACCGGAGGTCTCCCTGATCTCCCACATCCTGCAAGAGGAGCATTCCAACATCCTGCCTGGCATTTTTTTTTAGTCTGGGCAAAAACAAGAATAAACTTTCTGGGAAAGAAAAAACTTACTCTCGCCTCTGCCTGTTCTCGCCGAAGCCCGTTTTGAGCCAAAACCCTTCAGCTCTCACTCTGCCCCCTGCTCACTCCACTGCCCGCTAACGACGCTGCCCGCTCAAAGGTGCATAATGTTGAGCAGGGACCCAAAGAAGTGCTACAAGCGGAGGTGATTGTCACACAAAGGAAAAACAGATAGAGGGACACAGAAAATTCTTGTGAAAAGAGGAAACAAATCACTCCCAGGCAGAGGTCAGTGTTTCTGTTAGACAGATAAAGACAGTAAGAAGTCTAACAACACCAGGTTAAAGTCCAACAGGTTTATTTGGTAGCAAAAGCCACTAGCTTTCAGAACAGGCTGTCCCTTCGTCAGGTGGGTGGAACTGCAGCAATTCACCAAAGATCCTTAGACAGCACCTTTCAAACCCATGACCTTTTCCACCTCGAAGGACAAGGGCGGCAGATAAATGGGAACACCACTACCTGCAAGTTCCCCTCTAAGCCACTCACCATCCTGACTTGGAAAAATATCGCCGTTTCTTCACAGTCATTGGGTCAAAATCCTGAAATTCCCTCCCTCATGTTGTGGGTCAACCCATAACGTGTGAAGGCAGCTCATCACCACCTTCTCAAGGGCAACTAGGAATGAGCAATAAATGCTGGCCAGCCAGCGACAGCCATGTCTCACAAATGAATAAAAAAATTGAGTTACTGTAGTTGTTAAATTGGGACAACTTAACTTTTATTGTAGCCACAGTAAAATTCTGGTTGTTGTAAATTAGTAGAGTCTCTCATTCTAGAAATGAGACGATCACATCAATAATTGGCTTTTTAAAAAAGAATTCTGACCAATGCTAAGGAGTCAGTGATTTGAAGTGACTCTGGTTGGTTAATCATCTTGGAGGTACTGGAGTGTATGATCTAACAAATTAAAAAGAGGGAATATTGTTTTTTTTAACATTATGATAATGTTCTGAAGACATCTTCTGGGTGGATTACGCTACAGAACTAATTCATATAGTGTTTAATAGTGGTGTTGCCAATTTGTCTTCTTACAAAAGTGACCATATTCAATTCACAAAGTAACACTTTTATATCTAAGTGTAAATTTAGAAATTGGGCATCATTTAATTCTCAAATTGGGATTGGTAGGTATTGCTATTTCAAGCAATCGGTCAGAAAGGTTTCGCTGAAGTTGAAAGGGATTATTCAATACTATTTTGGGATCATAGAAACACTACAGTGCAGTAGGAGGCCATTAGGCCCATCAAGTCTGCACTGACAACAATCTCATCTCAGGCCTATCCCCACAACCCCACACATTTACTGCACTAATCCCTCGAACCTACACATCCCAGGACACCTTGGGGCAATTTAGCATGGCCAATCAACCTAACCCGCACATCTTTGGACTGTGGGGAGAAACCGGAGCACCCAGAGGAAACCCACGCAGGTACGGGGAGAATGTGCAAACTCCACACAGACAGTGACCCAAGACTGGAATTGAACCCAGGTCCCTGGCACTGTGAGGCAGCAGTGCTAACCACTGTGCCACCATGCTGCCCAAGGATCCATAGGGATTGGCATTGGATTACTAAATTCAGTGGATGTTGAGGTTCTTAATATTAAATTACAGGTGATGAACCAAGCTGAAACGGGATTGGGTGAATGAGAGGATGATGATTCTAACCAATGCCTTAATTAATTTCAACCAGAATATCAACTTGATTTTGCTAGGGAACTAGGAGATAGTCAAAAGTTTGCCAAATTCTACAAACAAATGGGAAATGAATTAGTAAGGAATATCTTTCTTTCTTTATTCAGCTAGAACTGGATGAAGGGTCTACCCCACAAAGAGTCATAGAGTCGTACAACGCAGAAAAGACCTTTCAGCCCATCAAGTCTGCACCAACAGTAACTACCACTGAAGTCGCACTAATCCCATTTTCCCATATCCTTGAATATTATGATATTTCATAGCATCATAGAATCCTACAGTGCAGAAGGAGGCCCATTGAGTCTGCACCGACCACAATCCCACCCAGGCCCTATCTCCATAATCCTATGCATTTAGCCTACCTCGTCCCCCTGACACTAAGGGGCAATTTATCCAAATGCTTTTTAAAGGTTGTAAGGTTCTGGTCTCCATTACCTTCCCAAGTAGTACATTCCAGATTCCCACAATCCTCTGAGTGATTTTTCTTTCTCAAATTCCTTCTGAATCTCCTGCTCCTTACCCTAAAACTATGCCCCCTCATCATTGACCTCTCAACCAAGGGAAGCAGCTGCTTCCTATTCACCCTGTCCATACCCCTCTGATCTTATACACTACAATCATGTCCCCCCTTAGCCTTCTCTGCTCTAAAGAAAACAATCCAAGAGTATCCAGTCTCTCCTTATAGCTCAACATCTCCATCCCAGGCAACATCCTAGTGAATCTCCTCTGTACCCCCTCTAGTGTTAACACGTCCTTCCTATCGTGAGGTGACCAGAACTGTACACGGTACTCCAGCTGTGGCCTAATCAATGCTCTGTACAACTCCAGCTTGTTCTTATACTCTATGCCACAACTGATAAAAACAAATGTCCCATATTCCTTCTTAACTGTCCTATTCACTTGCTCCGCTGCCTTCAGGGATCCATGATTAAGTACCCCAAGATCCATCTGTTCCTCTTAGCTTCCTAAGTATTTAATGAGCATTCATTAAATACTCCCTTGTCTTTTTATTTCTTCCAAAGTGCATCACTTTGCACTTATCAGGGTTAAATACCATCTGTCCCTGCTCTGCCCATCTGACTGCTGCTTCACAGCTCCAGGGACCTGGGTTCGATTCCCGGCTTGGGTCACTGTCTGTGTGGAGTTTGCACATTCTCCTCGTGTCTGCGTGGGTTTCCTCCGGGTGCTCCGGTTTCCTCCTACAGTCCCAAGATGTGCGGGTTAGGTTGATTGGCCATGCTAAAATTGCCCTTAGTGTCCTGAGATGCGTATGTTAGAGGGATTCGTGGGTAAAATATGTAGGGATATGGGGGTGGCGCCTGGGTAGGATTGTGGTTGGTGCAGACTCGATGGGCCGAATGGCCTCTTTCTGTACTGTAGGGTTTCTATGATTTCTATGATTCTGACCAACCCATCTATATCTTCCTGTGAACTATGACCTTCTTCTTCACAATTAGCCACCCTATTAATCTCGGTGTCATCTGCAAACTTGCTTAACGTTCCTTCCATATTTTCATCTATATCATATATATATAAAAACATTAAAGGTCCCAGTACTGAACCTCATAGTAGGCCACTGGGTGCCGGCCTTCAGTCATAAACACAGCCTTTTACCATTACACTTTGTGTCCTATCACTGAATCAGTTTTGGATCAATTTTGTCAAGTTTCTCTGAATTCCATGTGCTTCAGCCTCCTCAATCAGTCTCCCATGTGGGACCTTGTCAAAGGCTTTGCTAAAATCAGTATAAATTACATCAACTGCACTGCCCTCATCCACACATTCAAACATATTTTCGAAAAATTTGATAGAAGTTGTTAGGCATGACCTCCCTCTGACAAAGCCACGCTGACTATGCCTAATTAATCAATGCTTTTTGGAGCCTGAACATGTTAAGTTCTATTTAAGAAAGTGTCAGTTTGATGGTTGATTGTTTGTGGTCCCATACTCGCGTAACGGTGCGAAGAAATTGTGCCGCCCGTTGTAAATTGTCACATTGTTTGAGTGATAATGTGACAATGAGAGCCACAATTTACACTTTATACGATGAAGCTAGAAATCATAGAATCTACAGCTACTTGTTCCCATGCAGAAATCAATCTGATGTTTTGTCAGAGGTTTAATAAATATGTGTGTTGTAATATCCCTCGGAAAGACTGATAATTTAACATCCTGTAGGGAAGAATTTCATTGATGTAACATTGAGGTTTGGTGGTTAAGGGGAATCTGAAATTTTAGGTAAGGAATTTGATCAATTAAATTCTTGCAACTATTTTTTAATGTATTCATTCCCATAATGCATCCAGCACTGGAAAAGCCAGTCCATCCCTAATTTTCCTTGAGTCAGTGGCATATTATATTATTTCAGAGACCTATGTCATTGGTGTAGGTCTACGAGAGTTGCGCAACGCGGTGACATAGTGAATAGCACTGCTGCCTCAGTTCTAGTGACCAATTCTGGACTTGGGTGACTGTCTGTGTGAAGTTTGCCTGTTCTCCATGAGTCTGCGCAGGTTTCCTCCAGATGCTTTAGTTTCCCCCCGACTTACCAAAGGTGTGGTTTAGCAATGCTACGTTGCCCCTTAGGGTCCAAAGATTAGCTTTCAATTCCAGCTTTATTGCTGAATTAAATTTAAATTCTCAAACTGCCATAGGGAGTTGAAGTGGAAATGCCGGCGTTGGACTGGGGTAAACATAGTAAGAAGTCTCACAACATCAGGTTAAAGTCCAATAGGTTTATTTGGTAGCACAAGCCACTAGCTTTCAGAGCGCTGCTCCTTCATCAGGTAAGTGGGATTTCAGTTCACAAACAGGGCATATAAAGACACAAACTCAATTTACAAAATAATGGTTGGAATGCGAGTCTTTACAGGTAATCAAGTCTTAAAGGTACAGACAATGTGAGTGGAGAGAGCGTTAAGCACAGGTTAAAGAGATGTGTATTGTCTCCAGCCAGGACAGGTAGTGAGATTTTGCAAGCCCAGGCAAGTCATGGGGGTTACAGATAGTGTGACATGAAGACAAGATCCCAGTTGAGGCCGTCCTCATGTGTGCGGAACTTGGCTATCAGTCTCTGCTCAGCGACTCTACGCTTTCGTGTGTCATGAAGGCCGCCTTGGAGAATGCTTACCCGAAGATCAGAAGCCGAATGCCCGTGACTGCTGAAGTGTTCCCCAACAGGAAGAGAACATTCTTGCCTGGTGATTGTCGAGCAGTGTTCATTCATCCGTTGTCGTAGCGTCTGCGTGGTCTCCCCAATGTACCATGCCTTGGGACATCCTTTTCTGCAGCGTATCAGGTAGACAACATTGGCAGAGTTGCAAGAGTATGTACCGTATACCTGGTGGATGGTGTTCTCACGTGAGATGATGGCATCCGTGTCGATGATCCGACATGTCTTGCAGAGGTTGCTGTGGCAGGGTTGTGTGGTGTCGTGGTCACTGTTCTCCTGAAGGCTGGGTAGTTTGCTGCGGACAATGGTCTGTTTGAGGTTGTGTGGTTGTTTGAAGGCAAGAAATGGGGATGTGGGGATAGCCTTGGCGAGATGTTTGTCTTCATCAAAGACATGTTGAAGGCTCTGGAGAAGATGTCGTAGCTTCTCCCCTCCGGGGAAGTACTGGATGACGAAGGGTACTCTGTCCACCGTGTCCCATGTTTGTCTTCTGAGGAGGTCGGTGCGGTTTTTCGCTGTGGCGCGTCGGAACTGTCGATCGATGAGTCGAGCGCCATATCCTGTTCTTATGAGGGCATCTTTCAGCATCTGGAGGTGTCTGTTGTGATCCTCCTCATCCGAGCACATCCTGTGTATACGGAGGGCTTGTCCGTAGGGAATGGCTTCTTTAACGTGTTTAGGGTGGAAGCTGGAGAAGTGGAGCATCGTGAGGTTATCCGTGGGCTTGCGGTACAGTGAGGTGCTGAGGTGACCGTCCTTAATGGAGATGCGTGTGTCCAAGAATGCAACCGATTCCAGAGAGTAGTCTATGGTGAATCTGATGGTGGGATGGAACTTGTTGATGTCATCTTATAGACGCTACGACAATGAATGAATGAACACTGCTCGACAATCATCAGGCAAGAGTGTTCTCTTCCTGTTGGGGAACACTTCAGCGGTCACGGGCATTCAGCCTCTGATCTCCGGGTAAGCGTTCTCCAAGGCGGCCTTCACGACACACGACAGTGCAGAGTCGCTGAGCAGAAACTGATAGCCAAGTTCCGCACACATGAGGACGGCCTCAACCAGGATCTTGGGTTCATGTCACATTATCTGTAACCCCCACGACTTGCCTGGGCTTGCAAAATCTCACTAACTGTTCTGTCTGGAGACAATACACATCTCTTTAACCTGTGCTTAACCCTCTCTCCACTCACATTGTCTGTACCTTTCAGACTTGATTACCTGTAAAAACTCGCATTCCAGCCACTATTTTGTAAATTGAGTTTGTGTCTTTATATGGCCTGTTTGTGAACTGAACTCCCATTCACCTGATGAAGGAGCAGCGCTCCGAAAGCTTGTGGCTTGTGCTACCAAATAAACCTGTTGGACTTTAACCTGGTGTTATGAGACTTCTTATAGGGAGTTGAACACATGTCTCCATGTCATTAGTCCAGGTCGCTTGATTGCTAGACCAACAACACTGATGAGCAGATTAGCCCCATTGGCTTGGTAGCTCGTGTCTGGATCAAATTAGTGCCAAAGCATAGGGTTTGATTCCCATTCCAGCTGCAGTAGATTCTGGACCTGTCTCCTCACCCTACTTGTGATTAAAATCCCACACTGGTTTACTGAACGATCACCAAGGACATATCTTATGACAGAGAGTTGGAACAGAACAGGCCACTCAGCTATTATACCCAGAATTAATTCATTTTATTGTAACCAATTCTCAGAAACATATACTCATCTGAAGATTGGACCTAATGTTTCTAATTGTAGAGTGTAGTCATTTGAAAGTCTATCAACAGAAATTAATTGTAGACAATTGGACATTAAAATGATGTCCTGACAATGTTCAGCAGTTGCACTTTGACCCTGACCGTGTTGCTATTTGGAAGGAGGAGATGCAGAACTGGAAACAAAGGTTCGACAGTTTCAGCAATTGTTGTGGACATTAACTATCACACAGCCAGAACTGAGAATGTTTGCATATCCTTGCACAGGGCTGGTATGAGCTGATGATAGACATTATTCAGGTGGCGTCCGACAGTCCCACGTGTGATGGCCCCAGTTTTTATGTTAACACTGTTTGAGTTCAGTTTGATTCACTATGGATGGTGTGTGCGAAAGCAAGGCCTAAACATGCACAACACTAGCAAACAGGCGGAAACATTACCCAGGTAACTCCTGGAGAAAAGGGCAGGGCAAAGAATTGTGGGAGTGAGACTTTACATGACTCCAGGCCGTGCGTGCGATCAGCACAGGAGTAATTGAAACAACCTTCTACTAAGTATAGGATTGTAAACTGTGTATTGTGTAACCAAATTTAAGGTAAGTGCATATGCAAAGGTACGGAAGATGATGGAATTTGTAAAGTTGCCCAATCTTGTCTGTGATTGTCTGGAATGTGTTAGTAACATGCTAAGGAATTGAGTTTAAACAGGCTGGGTAGCCTGCAGTGGATTACAAAGGTATATTTTACTTTGATAATTGTAATAATTCAGCCAAACACCCTTTATTGTGTATCTAAAAGAAGGGTCACACCCGCTTACACAGTCTGCACCTCGGGGCCTACAACGCTAATCTGGGTACAGTAACAATACGGCAGCTCGTACACCACGAAGCCCACAGGGAGATCTAGTGATGATCCTCCATGGCCTTTGTGGCCATCATAACATCCCTCTCACATTAGGCCCACATTTCTCGCAGCACCCCCACTGCAAGGAGGTCTTTTCTGCCACTTAGCGCTTGGTCTGAGGATCATTGAAGGCAGCGATGGGTCAGGCAGTGAAAACCAAACAGGGGACCTTCTTTTATGGAGGGAGCATCACAGAGTTACCCATATGGGTTCCTCCTCAGGTTCCGCTTCAACCCAGAGGCTGACTTGTCATAGAATGGTGATTGTCGAGCAGTGTTCATTCATCCGTTGTCGTAGCGTCTGCATGGTTTCCCCAATGTACCATGCCTCGGGACATCCTTTCCTGCAGCGTATCAGGTAGACAACGTTGGTCGAGTTGCAAGAGTATGTACCGTGTACCTGGTGGATGGTGTTCTCACGTGAGATGATGGCATCCGTGTCGATGATCCGGCATGTCTTGCCGAGGTTGCTGTGGCAGGGTTGTGTGGTGTCGTGGTCACTGTTCTCTTGAAGGCTGGGTAGTTTGCTGCGGACAATGGTCTGTTTGAGGTTGTGCAGTTCTTTGAAGGCAAGAAATGAGGGTGTGGGAATAGCCTTGGCGAGATGTTTGTCTTCATCAAAGACATGTTGAAGGCTCTGGAGAAGATGTCGTAGCTTCTCCCCTCCGGGGAAGTACTGGACGACGAAGGGTACTCTGTCCGCCGTGTCCCGTGTTTGTCTTCTGAGGAGGTCAGTGCGGTTTTTCGCTGTGGCGCGTCGGAACTGTCGATCGATGAGTCGAGCGCCATATCCTGTTCTTATGAGGGCATCTTTCAGCATCTGGAGGTGTCTGTTGTGATCCTCCTCATCCGAGCACATCCTGTGTATACGGAGGGCTTGTCCGTAGGGGATGGCTTCTTTAACGTGTTTAGGGTGGAAGCTGGAGAAGTGGAGCATCGTGAGGTTATCCGTGGGCTTGTGAGAAACGAAGCTCACTCTTTAAATAATTTTACACGAGTCAAATTCTGAAGAAGCGTCTTTTAATCGATCTTGCAAGAAAGGGTGTCGCTGAGCAGGCACACTTTAACATACTTACAGCATGTATTTTATACAGTTTCTCCAAAGCCCCCAGTACCTCCCCCCCCCCCGCCCCCCCCCCGCCCCCCCCCTTGCTCTTGATTATGTTATGTGATTATGTTTCTTTTGTCAAGGTTATGTGATTATGTCTCCTATTTCTTGCCTATGTGGTAGTTTCTTAACTGCTGCTATGTTCAGATAAGCCACTTTCTTTGTTCTTTCTTGTTTCGGTCCTATGTTGTGTATCTTCTGTGGTTTCTGTGTTAAAACTGATGTTTGCACACTATAACCTGCTTTAAAGCCTGCTTATGGTTCTACAATTCAGCTTCATGTAGAAGCAACATTATGCCATATCTCACAATTCCCCTTTGTCTTCTTTTCACCATTGTTGTCTTCTACATTCTACCAGAAGGTTTATTGTGTGTCCTTGAATCCTTTAAGCATTATTTCAGCTTCCTTTTCAACATCCGTCTCTCCATCCATATTATCCATCTCTCCCTCATCTAGTAAATACACATCCTCGCTGTTTCCTTTTTTCTTTTCCATTGATATCTGTCTTGTCAAGGCCGTTTCAATTAATCGTTGGGTCAATCCTCTTACACGTGGAATGATACAACACCCAATTGCCACCAATATGCCGAACACTGTTATTAGGGAGGTGAAAATTGATATAATCATTCCCTTCCATTTTCCAAACCAGGAGTCCAGCCATCCTGTTAGGGATGTATCTACTCCAGCATTTTCCGCCAGTTCTTCCGCTAAGGTCCTTAATCCTTGCAGGGCCCGAGTGATGGACCCGTCAGGTGCCGTATTGTTTGGGATGAAGGTACAACACCTTCCTCCCAACATCACACACACACCTCCTTTTTCTGCCAAAATCATGTCGAGTGCTAGTCTGTTTTCCCAAGACATTCTACTGGTGGCATCCAATTGCTCGGCTATTCCTCTCACTGCATCCCTGGTATAGTTTACAAATCTCTGTTGGTTGTAGTAGATATAATTTATCCAGTCCACATTCTTGTTAATGGTAGCCCACCAAAAGGGGGTCGATTCAAAACCGGCCCCGATCTGATTGCGGGCCTTAAATTCATCTGGCACCCCCCTCGGTATTCCTATAGAGTCTAAGTATATACGGTCATCAAAGGAGGTCTCTATGACTGATCGTTTGCTTCTTCCTCTTTTCACCACGCTCTCTTTCTCAAATGCCAGGGTAAATGGGATAGCCAATTGAACAATTGCGCAAGTCCCCTTCCATTTTGGGGGCAGGATCGCCCTTAGGGTTTTCCCTCCACAATACCATCACAAATCCGCTCTGGGAACACTCAGTGAAGAGTAGTTTCCCTCCCCATTCGTCTCGATTACATTCTCAACCTCGGTACATGTTTCCAATTTTCCCAGGCTCTTGGCTAGGCCCTTACCCTGTCGGTGTACACACGAGGTGTGGTTCCCAACAGTGGCGGTGAATGCAGGAGGTATCTTCAAATCCTTTGCCTTGAGGGGAGGGAACACCAGGGACAATGACGTGCAGCTGTCATTGTTCCAAGCCGTCTTATCCTGATATAGGGCAATCATGCACTCCATGCCCCGTCGGTCTCGTTCCCACCCGAGCGGAAAGGGCACCACTTGGGTTATCGGTCTGCCGGAGGCACAAGCATAGCAATTGCTTTTGTTCAAACTTTTTACAGTGTACTTTACCCATTCTACCCAGGCATTTGTATCTCCATATCCTGTTTCTACTTCAAAAATTTGTCTTAAATCTTCTATTTCTATTACCCTAACCACCTTCGGGTCATTAGGAGGTGTGAATGGTTGTATCTGTGGCGTTTGAGTATTCTGATCTGTCTCCTCTGGTACCCTCTTATTTTGTTCCACTCTAACCTGGAAGCAACAGCCTAAGGGATCCTTGCCATTCACACTTATTCCCATTCCGAAGATCCTACCGTCCATTTTTAATTCATATGTTTTCCCGTTTACTTCCTGCCACCATTTAGTTCGTTTTACTGTTATATATACTGGGTTACAATTTTTATCCTGACAATTTGGTCTGAAGGGGCCTTGAAAAATGGAAATTTGGTCTTTTATACGCTGACGTGTGCTAGCTGTCCATCCCCTTGCTTCAGTGGTCCACAATACATCATTCCAGTAGGGACAGTATCTATCCTCACACATATATTTATTTAACCCACTATATTGTCGCTGTGTTTCCAGATCCCCACAGTCCACTAGGTTACAAACATCTAACTCAATCACTTGTGGGCGCACACTTTCGAGAATAGTCACTACAAACTTTGTGGGTCCCCCATAGTCGGGTTCCTTTCCTCGCCACACTGGAGTGTGCATCCCTAGGGAAAAGGGAATGGAAATGGCCAACAATATTGTGCAAAACATGGGGTGACACATATCAGTTTTTACCCTCCCCCTGTGTGGGTAGGAGACGAATCCTTTCAGTGGTTACCACTACCCGCGCTCCCGCGCCAGCGTCGCAACTGTACAGTCAAACACTTATCGTTCAGAGGCTTTTTAGTTTCAACTTCAAGGGTTCCTTTGTTGACTCGGCTGTCCAGGTCCCCCTTCTGGCCGATGTTTCCACAGGTCCCTTGATTCTTGTGTAATGAGTCCAGCCCTTTCTGCCGTTCTTATAGCGGTCTCTGTAGTCAGAAGGGCCTGGTATGGTCCGTCCCAATCCGGTTGCAATTTGGCCTCTTTCCACGATTTTACCAATACCCAGTCTCCAGGTTTGATCTGATGAGCTGGGAACTCGAGCGGCGGAGTTTGTGCTAACAGCCCTTGTTTCCTGAGGAACGACAAGGAGGAGGACAGTGCCAGAATATATTTCTTTACATACAAATCCTTAAGTTCTACCATAGGTAGTTCTCCCACCGTTCCCAGGTACGGTAATCCAAATAACATTTCATACGGGGACAATCCTAGATCTTTCCTGGGACTCGTTCGGATGCGCAATAAAGCGATCGGGAGACATTTAGTCCAGGGTAGTCTGGTTTCTAATACCAGTTTGGAGATGTGTTTCTTCAATGTTTGATTCATTCTTTCTACTTTTCCTGAGGAGGGAGGGTGCCACGGGGTATGGAAGTCCCACTGGATTTCCAACACCCTCATTATTTCCTGTAATACCTTGGAGGTAAAGTGCGACCCCTGATCAGAATCTATGTGTTCCACAATCCCGTATCTGGGGATTATGTTTTCAAGAATTATTTTGGACACCTGGCTCGAGGTCGCAGCGACCGTGGGGTAGGCTTCCACCCACCCCGTCAAGTGATCGACTAACACTAGAATATACTTCAACCTCCCCACTTGGGGAAGTTCAGTATAATCAACTTGTATACTCTGGAAGGGTCTTAGGGCAGGAATTCTCCCCCCTAGATTCCTCTTCCTCAGTCCTTGTTTGTTAATCTTTTTGCACGTGAGGCAACCCTCACACACCTGTTTGGCAATTGTGTATGTTCCCTTACACCCGTATTTCCTGAGAACCAAATCACACATAGCTTGGGTACCCCAATGTCCTCCCTGGTGTAAATGTGTCAATATTTGTCTCATTATAGGTCTGCTGACCATCTCTCGTCCGTCCGGTAACCTCCATCTCCCATGTTCGTCTGGCTCCACCCCTAACCCCTGGAGTTCCGTCATTTCCTCAGTAGTGAACACCGGTGGGACAGTAGTGTCCATCACCGTGGGTGTCAGTATTTGCATCCTAATGATCTCCTCCTCAACTGCCGCCTTTTTAGCTTGTTCATCCGCCAAATTATTTCCTCGTTCTTCCAGTTTCCCCCCTTTCTGATGTCCCTTAACATGGACCACTGCAATCTCTCGAGGCAGCAGTAGGTTCTCAAGGACTTCCTTTACCAATTCCTCATGGACCAATTCTTTTCCCCTACTGTTTATTAATTCCCCTCTCTTGCCAAATTTTTCCAAATGTATGTACTACTCCAAAAGCGTATTTTGAGTCCATGTATACGGTCCCATCGGTCCCCTGTAGAATCTTTAGAGCCTGATTTAGAGCGTACAATTCGCAGGCTTGGGCAGACCAGGAATTGGGGAGTCTCCCCCTTTCTATTGTTGAGGTGTTCTGACCGTCCACTACCGCATACCCATTATGTCTTTTTCCCTGATTACTCGGGAGGATCCATCTATAAAAATCCTCCGTCCCGTATGCAAGGGCAGGTCACCTAGATCCTCTCTTACTTTGTTTTGATAGTCTATTATATCTAGACAATGGTGACTCAAATCTTCTGCCTCTTCCTCACCATTTTTCCACAAGAAATTGGCGGGATTTAAGCAGGAGTCTACTTCAATAGTCAGGTCGTCCCGTTCTAATAGGATGGCCTCGTATTTCAGGATTCTCGAGTCGGTTAACCATCTCCCTGCCCTTTGATTGAGGATAGTTCGCACGTGATGGGGGGTACTTACTACCAATTTCCCCCCAAAGGTTAATTTCCTACTTTCCTCTACCAAGAGGGCGGTTGCCGCCACCGCCTGGACACATTCTGGCCAGCCTCTGCTAACAGAATCCAGGACTTTGGACAGGAATGCTATGGGCTTTCTTTTTCCCCCTTCCTCCTGTGTCAATACTCCTAGGGCGGTTCCCTTTTTAACTGTGACAAATAAGTGGAATGGTTTGGTCAAGCAGGGTGGTGCCAGTACTGGGACTCGTATCAGGGTCTCTTTTAGTTTTTCTATTAGATCTTTTTCTTCGTCTGTCCATTGCAAAAGGTTGGGTTCCTCCTCTAATAATTTCAGATATAGTCCCTTTGTGAGGGGGGCATAGTCATTCATCCAGAGTCTACAATACCCAACCAAACCCAAGAACTTCCGAAGCTCTCTCTTGGTCTTGGGTAACCCTAATTCTACTATTCCCTGTATCCGTTCTGGGTTAATACGGCGTTTACCTTGACTTATTAGATGACCCAGATACCTCACTTCCTTCTCAACATATTGCAATTTGCTTTTTGATACTCTGAGTCCCCTTTCGGCTAGGAAGTTCAGGAGATTGTTGGTTTCCTCTTCAACCTCTCTTTTGGTGGCTCCTGAGACCAGCAAGTCGTCTACATATTGTATAGTGGTGGTCCCCGGGGAATGGTATAAGTCAGATAATACTTGTTCTAACATTTGTCCAAATAAATTGGGAGATTCTGTAAAACCCTGAGGAAGTACTGTCCATCTGTACGGTTGTTTTCTTCCGGTAAGGGGGTCCTCCCATTCAAAAGCGAACAAGTCCCTGCTTTCCTTCGCTAGTGGACATGCCCAAAAGGCATCTTTCAAATCTACTACGCTAAACCAAGTATCCTTGGGTGGAATTTTACTCAAGAGGGTGTAGGGATTGGGCATTACGGGATGTCTCACTTTCACCATTTTGTTCAGAACTCGTAAATCCTGGACAAGGCGAAAGCTTCCATCGGTCTTTCTAACTGGGAGGATAGGTGTATTAAATTGCGACATGCAGGGTTCGATGAGACCATCGTCCACCAATCCTGTAATCACTTTCCTCAGTCCCTTCCTGCCCTCCAATGATATCGGGTATTGTTTAATTCTCACTGTCTCATCCTTATTTTTCAACTCTATTTTTAGTGGCTGCACTTTTAGCCCCCCTCTATTTCCATCAGAGACCCACACTCTGGGGTCTATTTGTTGTTCTTGTTCGTCCGTTAATACTGCCATCGATACGGTCAACTGATTCTCTTTTACCTGTATCCTAAGCCCACATTTAATGATTAGATCCCGACCCATCAAATTACTACCTATTTCGGGGATATATAGTAGTTCAGACCGAACTGTGTCGTCATCACACGTTATCTTCATTTCCTCGAAAATGGGGACTTTAAATCCTTCCCCTTTTACTCCTGAAACTATTAATGACTTTTCTTGGAATTTTGTGTTTTTGGGCCTAAAATTCAGAGAGGATCTAGTTGCTCCAGTATCGACCAAAAATACAGCCTCCTCCCCCAGCGGACCCACCTTTAAAGTTATCAAGGGCTCCCGGTGACTCCTAATTTCTTGGAGCCCCTGACCTCCCTATTCGTCATCAAAATTCATCTGTTCAATTCCCCTCCTTTCTCGGTGTAATTCTGGACATTCACGTTTGAAATGGCCAATTCGTCCGCAATGGTAACATCCTGCCTGTGGAGTATTTTCTCGATATGGACCCTGACCTCTTCCTCGTCCTCCCCTGATTCCCCGGAGACTCCCTCTCCCCCTTCCGAAGTATCCCCTTCCTCTGTTTCCTGAACTAGACGGTTGCCAGTCCTCAGTTCTCTTTTTGACTACGGTATCAACGGTCTGAATCATCATTTTGGCCTTTTGTTTTTCTCTAGTATTCTCCCGATTTACGTATACCTTCTGCCCCTCTTTTAGTAATTCATCCAATGGTTTTTCACCCCTTCCCTCAAACTTCTGTAATTTCTTTAATATGTCTGGCCATGACTTTGTGACAAAGTGTATCTTTAATAATCCCTGGGCTATTTGTTCATCTGGATTCAATCCTGAATATTTTCTCATGACTTCCCTTAATCTCTCGAGAAACGCTGTCGGCGTTTCGTCTTTGTCCTGTCTTATCTCAAATGCTTTATTAAAGTTTTGGGACTTGGGAACACATTCTTTGATTCCTCTAATTATTAAATTCCGCATGTCTTCCATATTGCGTCTATGATTTAAGTCACCATTGTCCCAGTTAGGGTCTTGGAGGGGGTACTTAACGTCCCCCTGTTGACCCGCATGTTCTCTTTCCCACACGGCCATTCCTGCCCTTCTAATCATGCCGCGTTCTTCGTTACTAAATAAAATGTTTAAAATCGACTGCAGTTCCAGCCAGGTATATAAATTGGGACCCAAAAATTGATCGACCTGGTCAGCCAAGCCATTAGGATTCTCAACAAGAGCTTTCATTTCTTTCTTAAAGGTCCTCACTTCAGTCGATGTAAGGGGAGCCGAGACAAATCCGATTTGACCAACCCCTATTGGGACCTCTCTAAGGGGCAACATTTCCTGTGGGTTCCCGTCTGAGTCAGTTTCAGAATCAGACTTGTTCTTTTGTTGTTGTTGTTTTCATGACTTCTTAAGTGCCAATCTCTGAGAATTTCGAGTTCCCGGGTTGGAGTCTGGTAACCCAGGATAAATAGATGTTCCACCTCCGAGTGCCTGTGTCAGACCGGCCTCAGTTGTGCCAGTCAGAGGGGGTTGTTGGGGTGGTGGAGCTATGGTCCCCCATAGGGCGGTGGAAGATGTTCTAGAGGGTCCCAGGATTTATCTAGTGTTCCCTTATACGGTGGCGTTGTTGGACTATCATTTAATTTGAGGGGATAAAGTTTACTTTCTCCCTGCCAACACATTGCATAAGTATGTTCTTCTGGATTAAACGGTTTCTTATTGTTCACATAGATATTTAATATTTGGCAGACCCAATCTTCATCCGATCCATCTTTTGGCCAGAAAACGGATGGACTTTTGATTGGTTCTTTCGTCCATGTAAAACAACAATATTTTATCATTTTCTTTTTATCTTTGTCTTTTGTCTTACTTTCAAATTCCCAATTTGCTAACATCCGACCCAAAGGACTTTCTGGAGGGATGTCCCTTGGGACTTTTCGCTTGGGGTTTCCCTTGTTTTTGGACTTTTTAACCTCCCATTGTAATTTTTCTCAACTTTCGCTTAATTTTAAGTAAAGTGTCTAGTTCAACATCAACATTCAGTTAAACAATTACAACAAAGTGATTATATCATCAATCCGTCATCTTACGAGATTTCTAGATATATATCACACTGGTCATCAAGGTAATACTTAAAAGTCTGTTTTCTTACCTTGATCCGTGCACGGAGTTGCCTGACCGTTCTTTATGCCTACCCCAAGGTCCCGACTAACTCGTTCAGAATGACTCCCCTAGGATTCCTATCAGTCTACCGAAAGAGAGCTCGCCGATGAGAGCATGAGACCGTTTAAGTAAACGGGACGCGTCTTCCCGGCTGTCGGCGGCGATCACTCTGTCGGTGATGACACGATCCCGGACGAGCCCCCAATTGTGAGAAACGAAGCTCACTCTTTAAATAATTTTACACGAGTCAAATTCTGAAGAACCGTCTTTTAATCGATCTTGCAAGAAAGGGTGTCGCTGAGCAGGCACACTTTAACATAATTACAGCATGTATTTTATACAGTTTCTCCAAAGCCCCCGGTCCCCGCTCTTGATTATGTTATGTGATTATGTTTCTTTTGTCAACGTTATGTGATTATGTCTCCTATTTCTTGCCTATGTGGTAGTTTCTTAACTGCTGCTATGTTCAGATAAGCCACTTTCTTTGTTCTTTCTTGTTTCGGTCCCATGTTGTGTATCTTCGGTGGTTTCTGTGTTAAGACTGATGTTTGCACACGATAACCTGCTTTAAAGCCTGCTTATGGTTCTACAATTCAGCTTCATGAAGAAGCAACATTATGCCATATCGCACAGGCTTGCGGTACAGTGAGGTGCTGAGGTGACTGTCCTTGATGGAGATGCATGTGCTCAAAAATGCAACCGATTCCGGAGAGTAGTCCATGGTGAGTCTGATGGTGGGATGGAACTTGTTGATGTCATCATATAGACGCTACGACAATGAATGAATGAACACTGCTCGACAATCATCAGGCAAGAGTGTTCTCTTCCTGTTGGGGAACACGTCAGCAGCCACGGGCATTCAGCCTCTGATCTTCGGGTAAGCGTTCTCCAAGGCGGCCTTCACGACACACGACAGTGCAGAGTCGCTGAGCAGAAACTGATAGCCAAGTTCCGCACACATGAGGACGGCCTCAACCGGGATCTTGGGTTCATGTCACATTATCTGTAACCCCCACGACTTGCCTGGGCTTGCAAAATCTCACTAACTGTCCTGGCTGGAGACAATACACATCTCTTTAACCTGTGCTTAACGCTCTCTCCACTCACATTGTCTGTACCTTTCAGACTTGATTACCTGTAAAAACTGGCATTCCAACGACTATTTTGTAAATTGAGTTTGTGTCTTTATATGGCCTGTTTGTGAACTGAACTCCCATTCACCTGATGAAGGAGCAGCGCTCCGAAAGCTTGTGGCTTGTGCTACCAAATAAACCTGTTGGACTTTAACCTGGTGTTATGAGACATCCTATAGGGAGTTGAACACATGTCTCCATGTCATTAGTCCAGGTCGCTTGATTGCTAGACCAGTAACACTGATGAGCAGATTAGCCCCATTGGCTTGGTAGCTCGTGTCTGGATCAAATTAGTGCCAAAGCATAGGGTTTGATTCCCATTCCAGCTGCAGTAGATTCTGGACCTGTCTCCTCACCCTACTTGTGATTAAAATCCCACACTGGTTTACTGAACGATCACCAAGGACTTATCTTATGACAGAGAGTTGGAACAGAACAGGCCACTCAGCTATTATACCCAGAATTAATTCATTTTATTGTAACCAATTCTCAGAAACATATACTCATCTGAAGATTGGACCTAATGTTTCTAATTGTAGAGTGTAGTCATTTGAAAGTCCATCAACAGAAATTAATTGTAGACAATTGGACATTAAAATGATGTCCTGACAATGTTCAGCAGTTGCACTTTGACCCTGACCGTGTTGCTATTTGGAAGGAGGAGATGCAGAACTGGAAACAAAGGTTCGACAGTTTCAGCAATTGTTGTGGACATTAACTATCACACAGCCAGAACTGAGAATGTTTGCATATCCTTGCACAGGGCTGGTATGAGCTGATGATAGACATTATTCAGGTGGCGTCCGACAGTCCCACGTGTGATGGCCCCAGTTTTTATGTTAACACTGTTTGAGTTCAGTTTGATTCACTATGGATGGTGTGTGCGAAAGCAAGGCCTAAACATGCACAACACTAGCAAACAGGCGGAAACATTACCCAGGTAACTCCTGGAGAAAAGGGCAGGGCAAAGAATTGTGGGAGTGAGACTTTACATGACTCCAGGCCGTGCGTGCGATCAGCACAGGAGTAATTGAAACAACCTTCTACTAAGTATAGGATTGTAAACTGTGTATTGTGTAACCAAATTTAAGGTAAGTGCATATGCAAAGGTACGGAAGATGATGGAATTTGTAAAGTTGCCCAATCTTGTCTGTGATTGTCTGGAATGTGTTAGTAACATGTTAAGGAATTGAGTTTGAACAGGCTGGGTAGCCTGCAGTGGATTACAAAGGTATATTTTACTTTGATAATTGTAATAATTCAGCCAAACACCCTTTATTGTGTATCTAAAAGAAGGGTCACACCCGCTTACACAGTCTGCACCTCGGGGCCTACAACGCTAATCTGGGTACAGTAACAATACGGCAGCTCGTACACCACGAAGCCCACAAGGAGATCTAGTGATGATCCTCCATGGCCTTCGTGGCCATCATAACATCCCTCTCACATTAGGCCCACATTTCTCGCAGCACCCCCACTGCAAGGAGGTCTTTTCTGCCACTTAGCGCTTGGTCTGAGGATCATTGAAGGCAGCGATGGGTCAGGCAGTGAAAACCAAACAGGGGACCTTCTTTTATGGAGGGAGCATCACAGGGTTACCCATATGGGTTCCTCCTCAGGTTCCGCTTCAACCCAGAGGCTGACTTGTCATAGAATGTTTTGGGTTTCAGACAAAGCTCGGCACAACATCATGGGCTGAAGGGCCTGTCCTGTGCTGTACTGTTCTATGTTCTATGTTCTAGAATCCCTACAATGCTGAAGGAGTCCATTTTGCCCTTCGAGTCTGCACCAACAATAATCCCACCCAGTAATCCCTATTCCCGTAACCCCACATATTTACCCTAGCTAGTCCCTCTGACACTAAGGGGCAATTTAGCATGGCCAATCAACCTAACCCGCACATCTTTGGACTGTGGGAAGAAACCGGAGCACCCAGAGGAAACCCACGCAGACACAGAGAGAATGTGCAAACTCCACGTAGGCAGTGACCCGAGGCCAGAATTGAACCCGGGTCCCCTGACGCTGTGAGGCAACAATGCCAAACACTGTGCCACCCCTTCTTCAGCTTCCATCTCCATGTCTGTACCCTCACTATTCGGAGGGGCCAATGCAGAGTCAACTCGAGCTGAGACTGGCATTGGCAGTGTCTATCTCCATGGCAGTGGAGATAGCCACTGGTCGAGCAAGGACTTCCTGGTTCTAAGACAGTTCAAGTACTTCTTTAGGGTTTTACCCTGAACTTTGACCTTGTAAGATACCGGTCCCGTTTTCTCCATAATGATCCCAGGTACCCGTCTGAGACAATCCCCGAAACTCCTCATGTGAACCAGGTCATCCATTGCAAAAGTTCTTTCTGTCCTTGCAGAATTGTAGTTTCTTTTTTGGTTTTCCTGTTGGGACTCCACGCTCCCCGCCAAGTTTGGGAATTGCAGGCTCAACCTGGTCCAAAGCTGTTGTCCCATTAACAGCTCCATTGGGTCATGCCTATTGTGTGTGGTGTGGTCGAGCAAAGATCGCGTCAGTTTAGTCTCCATGGATGCCGCCAGCTGTTTCTTCATGCCAATTTTGAGGGTTTGAACTTGCTCTGTCCGTCCATTTGATGACGGGTGATAAGGTGCAGTCTGGACGTGTCGGATTCTATTGGAGAGCACAGAGTTCTGGAAATCATCGCGAGTACAGGCTGTGCCATTATCAGAAACCAGGACTTCCAGTATTCTGTGTGAACTGAAGCTTTTGTAGTAATTTCTCAATTGTAGCCTAAGTAATTGTGGAACCCATGCAGGCACCTCCAGCCACTTGGAGTGTGCTTCAACCATGATTAAAAACATAGAACTCAAAAAGAGACCAGCAAAGTCCACATGTACACGTGCCCATGGCCTGCTAGGCCACTCCGATGGGTGTAGGGAGGCTGAGGGAGAGAGCTTTTGATTTTCTTGGCACAGGTCACATCGCTTTACCAAGTCTGTGATGTCAGAGTCAAGACCGCGCCACCAGACATAACTCCTGGCCAGCATTTTCATTTTTGATTCTCCCGAGTGGTCATTATGTAGTTCTATTTATATTGGACATCATCCTCGGGCCAGAACAATTACTTGGGACCCCCAAAGAATGATACCACCCTCAACACTAAGTCTGTCTTTCTTAACAAGAAAGGGTTTCATTTCTTTGCAGGATAATCCTTGGAATCCACCGCATTGGGTTACGTGCCTTATTTTAGATAAGGTTGGATCTTTTTGGATCCAGACTTTAAAGTAAAGTTTATTTATTAGTCATAAGCAAGGCTAACATTAACACTGCAATGAAGTTACTGTAGAAATCCCCTAGTCGCCACACTCCGGCGCCTGTTCAGGTCAATGCACCTAACCAGCACATCTTTCGGATTGTGGGAGGAAACCGGAGCACCTGGAGAAAACCCACGCAGACAGCGTGCAAACTCCACACAGACAGTGACCCAAGCTGGGAATTGAACCCAGGTCCCTGGTGCTGTGAGGCATGATGTGGAGATGCCGGTGTTGGACTGGGGCGAACACAGTAAGAGTTTTAACAACACCAGGTTAAAGTCCAACAGGTTTATTTGGTAGCAAATACCATTAGCTTTCGGAGCGCTGCCCCTTCGTCAGATGGAGTGGAAATCTGTTGGACTTTAACCTGGTGTTGTTAAAACTCTTGCTATGAGGCAGCAGTGCTAACCACTGTGCTACCATGCCGCCCCAAATCTACCTTACCCCATTTTCCAAAAAGTTCAGAGTCGTCTCTTCAAGTGCTGTTAAAGGAGCCAGGCTTATGGGCAATGAGAGGTGACTCAGTGAGTCAGCATTAGCTATCCGGGTTCCAGGGCAGTGCTCCAGAAGAAATTCGTAGGCCGCCAACAACAAGGCCCAGCGTTGTATCCAAGTGGAGGTGAGGGAGGGAATTTGCCTTTAAAAAGGCCCAGTAAGGGTCGATAACTATAAAAAACTGTCGACCTTGGATGTATTCATGGAACTTTTTGACACTAAATACAACAGCCAACCCTTCTTTTTCAACCTGAAAATACCTTCATTCTGCATCCGAAAGGGTCCTGGAGACAAATGCAATGGGCTTCTCCATCCCATCTTTGCAGCAATGTAACAGCACTACACCAAGTTAATTTAAGTTCTTTTTAGGGTCAAAATGGGCCAGAAAGGTGGATGACTGTAACTGACATTTAACCAGCTTCTGCGGAGCTTTTTCGAACCATCTCTGGTATTTTCATAGCAGAGTATGCAAGAGGGCTAGCATGCAATTTATCCCAAATTTGGGATAAATGTTTCAAAATAATTGACTAATCCCAAGAAGGGTTTCAACTCTGTGGTGTTCCTTGAAGTTGATGCTTCCTTGATGGTCTTTACTTCATCCTCTACTGGATGCCCTCTACTCCATAACCTAAATAGGTTACTTCGGCCGCTTGGAAAATGCATTTCTCCCTCTTCAAGCAAACTCCTGCTCTGGAAAATCTCAGCAAGACTTCTTCCAGGTTGGCCAGGTGTTCCAGTTCTGAAGTCTCCATGAATCGGGGCGGCACGGTAGCACAGTGGTTAGCACTGCTGCTTCACAGCTCCAGGGTCCCGGGTTCGATTCCTGGCTCGGGTCACTGTCTGTGTGGAGTTTGCACATTCTCCTCGTGTCTGCGTGGGTTTCCTCCGGGTGCTCCGGTTTCCTCCCACAGTCCAAAGATGTGCGGGTTAGGTTGATTGGCCAGGTTAAAAATTGCCCCTTAGAGTCCTGAGATGCGTAGATTAGCGGGTAAATATGTGGGGGTAGGGCCTGGGTGGGATTGTGGTCGGTGCAGACTCGATGGGCCGAATGGCCTCCTTCTGCACTGTAGGGTTTCTATGATTTCTATGATTATGATCAAAACATCAAGTAAATATATGGCTACCTTGGGTAGCCCTTGAAGAATGTTCTCCATAACTCCATTACATGCTACAAGACCCCAGAGAGCAAACGGATATACTCGTAGACTCCCTTTTGTGTGTAGATCATCAGGTATTTCTGGGAGGACTCATCCAATTCAAGCTGAAGATAGTTATAGCTCATGTCCAACTTGGAGACTGTCTTGCTGCCTGTTAGTCTTGTGTACAAATCTTCAATTTGGGTTTGGAGACCCGATTGACTTATTTATTGTCCCCAGAATGACAAACTTGTTTGCCGCATTTAAGAACAGGGACTATGGGCAGGATCCATTCTGCAAATTGCACGGGCCTTACTATATCTAAACTTTTAAGGCACCCTAGTTCAGTTTCCACCTTCTCCATCATGGAGTATGGGACTGGTCTTGCTCTGAAATACGCAGGTGTAGCATCAGGGTCAATGGAGATCTTGGCCTTAGCTCAATTTATTTTTCCCAAGCCCTCTTGAAAAACTCCAGGATGTCTACCAATAACTTCATACAGCACCCTCCATACTTAGCCTGAAGATCTACAACCAGTTCAGCCGGACCTTCTGGAACCGATCTCTACCCATGAGGCTTGGTCCATGCCCCCTGTACAACAATGAATGGGAGACAAGTTGATTACTACCTGTAAGTTACTGGGGCTATTATGCTGCCTTTTATTTGTAAAGGTTCCCCTGTGTAGGTGGCTAGTCCGATCTCTTCCAACTTCAGAAATTGGATGTCCGATTGGAGGTGCTATAGATCTGTTCTGGGACTTCGATGTTGTGGCTATTTCAGAGACATGGATAGAGCAGGGGCAGGAATGGATGCTGCAGGTCCCGGGGTTCAAATGTTTTAGTCGAAGTAGGGAAGGAGGTAGAAGAGGGGGAGGGGTAGCATTATTGGTCAGAGATTGTATCACAGTGTCAGAGAGGAGGTTTGATGAGGACTTATCTGTTGAGGTAGTATGGGCGGAGATTAGAAATAGGAGAGGAGAGGTCACCCTGTTGGGAGTCTTTTATAGACCTCCTAAAAGTTCTAGAGAGGTTGAGGAAAGGATTGCGGAGTCAATCCTGCTTAGGAGTGAAAGTAATAGGGCAATTGTTATGGGGGATTTTAACTTGACTAATATTGACTGGAATTGTTATAGCTCTAGCTCGTTAGAGGGGTCAGTTTTTGTTCAAAGCGTGCAGGAAGGTTTTTTGACTCAGTATGTAGACAGGCCAACTAGAGGTGAGGCTATATTGGATCTGGTGCTGGGAAATGAGCCAGACCAGGTGCTAGACTTGGAAGTTGGTGTGCATTTTGGTGATAGTGACCACAATTCGGTTACGTTCACCTTAGTGATGGAAAGGGATAGGCATGAACCTCGGGCCAATGGTTTTAGCTGGGGGAAGGGTAATTATGAGGCTATTAGGAGAGAATTAGGAAACATAGGTTGGACTAGGAGATTACAGGGACTGGGAACGTCCGACATGTGGAGTTTTTTCAAGGAGCAGCTACTGCGAGTCTGTGATAGGTATGTCCCTGTCAGGCAAGGAGGAATTGGTAGGGCTAGGGAACCGTGGTGCACCAAAAAAGTTTCTTTGTTGGTTAAAAAGAAAAAGGAGGCTTATGTTCGGATGAGACGTGAGCACTCGGGTAGTGCACTAGAAAGCTTTAGATTGGCTAAGAGGGAGTTGAAGAGCGAGCTTAGAAGGGCTAAAAGGGGACATGAGAAGACTTTGGCGGATAGGGTTAAAGAGAATCCTAAGGCGTTCTATAGGTATGTCAAGAACAGAAGGTTGGTTAGGGCAAGTTTAGGGCCAGTTATAGATGGCAGAGGGAAGTTATGTGTGGAACCGGAGGAGATTGGTGAAGCATTGAACCAATATTTCTCTTCGGTGTTCACGCAAGGGGACATGAATATAGCTGAGGAGGACACTGGGTTGCAAGGGAGTAGAATAGACAGTATTACAGTTGATAAGGAGGATGTGCAGGATATTCTGGAGGGTCTGAAAATAGATAAATCCCCTGGTCCGGATGGGATTTATCCAAGGATTCTCTGGGAGGCAAGAGAAGTGATTGCAGAGCCTCTGGCTCTGATCTTCAGGTCGTCGTTGGCCTCTGGTATAGTACCAGAAGATTGGAGGTTAGCGAATGTTGTCCCATTGTTTAAGAAGGGGAACAGAGACTTCCCCGGGAATTATAGACCGGTGAGTCTCACTTCTGTTGTCGGCAAGATGTTGGAAAAAATTATAAGGGATAGGATTTATAGTTATTTGGAGAGTAATGAATTGATAGGTGATAGTCAGCATGGTTTTGTGGCAGGTAGGTCGTGCCTTACTAACCTTATTGAGTTTTTTGAGAAAGTGACCAAGGAGGTGGATGGGGGCAAGGCAGTGGACGTGGTATATATGGATTTTAGTAAGGCGTTTGATAAGGTTCACCATGGTAGGCTTCTGCAGAAAATGCAGATGTATGGGATTGGGGGTGATCTAGGAAATTGGATCAGGAATTGGCTAGCGGATAGGAAACAGAGGGTGGTGGTTGATAGTAAATATTCATCATGGAGTGCGGTTACAAGTGGTGTACCTCAGGGATCTGTTTTGGGGCCACTGCTGTTTGTAATATTTATTAATGATCTGGATGAGGGTATAGTTGGGTGGATTAGCAAATTTGCTGATGACACCAAAGTCGGTGGTGTGGTAGACAGTGAGGAAGGGTGTCGTAGTTTGCAGGAAGACTTAGACAGGTTGCAAAGTTGGGCCGAGAGGTGGCGGATGGAGTTTAATGCGGAGAAGTGTGAGGTAATTCACTTTGGTAGGAATAACAGATGTGTTGAGTATAGGGCTAACGGGAGGACTTTGAATAGTGTGGAGGAGCAGAGGGATCTAGGTGTATGTGTGCATAGATCCCTGAAAGTTGGGAATCAAGTAGATAAGGTTGTTAAGAAGGCTTATGGTGTCTTGGCGTTTATTGGTAGGGGGATTGAATTTAGGAGTCGTAGCGTTATGTTGCAACTGTACACAACTCTGGTGCGGCCGCACTTGGAGTACTGTGTGCAGTTCTGGTCCCCACATTACAGGAAGGATGTGGAGGCTTTGGAGAGGGTGCAGAGGAGGTTTACCAGGATGTTGCCTGGTATGGAGGGGAGATCCTATGAGGAGAGGCTGAGGGATTTGGGATTGTTTTCGCTGGAAAGGCGGCGGCTAAGAGGGGATCTTATTGAAACATATAAGATGATTAGAGGTTTAGATAGGGTGGATAGTGATAGCCTTTTTCCTCTGATGGAGAAATCCAGCACGAGGGGGCATGGCTTTAAATTGAGGGGGGGTAGTTATAGAACCGATGTCAGGGGTAGGTTCTTTACCCAGAGGGTGGTGAGGGATTGGAATGCCCTGCCAGCATCAGTAGTAAATGCGCCTAGTTTGGGGGCGTTTAAGAGATCCGTAGATAGGTTCATGGACGAAAAGAAATTGGTTTAGGTTGGAGGGTCACAGTTTTTTTTTTTAACTGGTCGGTGCAACATCGTGGGCCGAAGGGCCTGTTCTGCGCTGTAATGTTCTATGTTCTATGTTCTATGTTCTCTGATAATGGAGACGGCAGGTCCTGTGTCCACCTCCATCTTCAAGGGATGGCCATTCACCAGTTATTCTACCATTATTGGGGCAACTTTCGCTGTGATGATACAATTCAATTGTTACATTCCTATCTCTGGAAGAGGGATACCTGCGTGGTACACTCAGGTACTGGCCTCTGCTTTCATCCTAAGTAGCAAGTGTTTTGCCTGTTCCTGGAGCTTCACCTTGGCTGTATCTTTTGACAGTGCTTGCAATAATCCGTCAGCTGGCAACTGCATCTTTCTGGAGTATGTTCTCTAACACCCTTGGGATTGTAATTGTCTTTCCTTGACTATCTGATGTGACATTAGGGTTCCTATATTGAAAGAGGCCCTTTAACACCTGATTGGCACAAGCACTCTCCATTGAGGACTGATTACATGAGGTCCCTCCGCCTGGTTGCTGCCTGATGCCCCTTCGGGAAGCAGAGAACAGCGGACCTGCAAGGGACGCTCTTCTGGGAGTGGAGGATAAAGAGAGTGCGCGGCGTGGTGATCTGCGAGGGACGCTCTTCTGGGAGTGGAGGATAAAGGGAGTGCGAGGCACGGAGATCTGCAAGGGACGCTCTTCTGGAAGTGAAGGATAAAGGGAGTGCGAGGCGTGGGGGCCTGTGAAGAACACTTTCTGGGAGTGAAGGATAAAGGGAGTGCGAGGCGTGGGGGCCTGTGAAGAACACTTTCTGGGAGTGAAGGATAAAGGGAGTGCGAGGCGTGGGGGCCTGTGAAGAACACTTTCTGGGAGTGGAGCATAAAGGGAGTGCGAGGCTCGAGAACCTGTGAGAGTCAATCTCTGGGAGTGGAGGATAAAGAGAGTGCGAGGCACGGGGGCCTGTGAGGGACACTTTCTGGGAGTGGAGGATAAAGGGAGTGCGAGGCGCAGGGACCAATGAGGGACAACCCCAAACAAAACAATCAGTTTGAAAAATCCAAGATTGACGTCAGAGAAAAGCGATGAGCTTTGTGCCTTAACACATAGTGTATTCGCAAATAACTGGATGAATTAATCATCCAACTAGATGTAAATGGGTAAGATATGGTCAGGATTATGAAGACATGGCTGCAGCGTGACCAGGGATGGGAAATGAACATCCAGGGGTATTCAGTATTTAGGACAGACAGACAAAAAGGAAAAGGCAGTGGAGTTGCATTGCTGGTTAAAGAGGAAATTAATACCATACTGAGGAAGGATATTAGCTCCAACAAGGTGGAATCTATATGGATGGAGCTAAGAAACACCAAGGGTAAAAAAATTAATAAGAGTTGTATATAGACCCCCAAAATGTAGTGGTGATGTTGGTAATGACATTAAACAGGAAATTAGAGATAAATGTGATAAAGGAACGTCTGTAATTATGGGTTTAAATCTGCATGTAGATAGGGCAAATAAATTAGTCACAATACCGTAGAGGAGGAATTCCTGGTCTGTTTTCTGGACCAATACGTTGAGGAACCAACTAGAGAGCAGGCCATTCTAGACTGGGTATTGTGTAATGCGAAAGGAATAATTGGCAATCTAGTTATGCGAGACCCCTTGGGGATGAGCAACCATAATATGATAGAATTCTTCATCAAGATGGAGAATGACTTGGCTAGTCCTGAGACTAGGCTCCTGAATCTTAATAAAGGGAACTGTGATGATATGAGGCACAAGTTGGCTGTGATAGATTGGGAAACGTTACTTCAAGGGATGATGGTGGATAGACAATGGCAAACATTCAAGGAACACATTAGCGAACTGCAACAATTGTTTATTCTTGTCTGGCCCAAAAGTAAACCTGGAAAGGTGAACATAAGAACTAGGAACAGGAGTAGGCCATCTGGCCTCTTGAGCCTGCTCCGCCATTTATTAAGTTCGTGGCTGATCTTTTTGTGGTTTAGGTTTCTTTACTTTCATCACAAGATTCCCAATTTCTGAGGCCTCCATCACAGTGAAAGCACTCCACATTGTCCTCTTCACCTGTGCTGTAAAATCCAACTCTTGCAAGATCCGCTCCACTCACCATAACCCTTAATTCCTTTACTGTTCAAAAATCTTTCTAACTTTGCCTTAAAAACACTCAACGAGGTAGCCTCAACTGCTTCACTGATTCCACAGATTCACAACCCTTTGGGTAAAGAAGTTCCTCCTCAACTCAGTCTTAAATCTGCTCCCCTTTATTTTGAGGCCATGCCCCTTCATTCTAGTTTCACCTGCCAGTGAAAATAACCTCCCTGCTTCTATCTTATCTATTCTCTTCATAATTTATATGTTTCTATAAGATGCCACCTCAATTCTTCTAAATTCCAATGAGCATAGTCCCAGTCTGCTCAGTCTCTCCTCATAAGCCAATCCTCTCAACTCCGGAATCAACCTAGTGAATCTCCTCTGAAGCCCCTCCCGTGCCAGTATATCCTTTCTCAAGTAAAGAAACCTAAACTGTCAAAGGTATTTGAGGTGTGGCTTCACCAGCACAGTTGCACAGTTATACAGTTGCAACATAACCTCCCTGTTTTTAAACTCCATTCCTCTAGCAATGAAGGACAAAATTCCATTTGCCTTTTTAATTACCTGTTGCACCTCCAAACCAACTTTTTGCAATTCATGCACAATAACACCCATGACATTCATGCTGTTATTCCTACCAAAATGGATGACCTCACATTTAGCAACATTGTACTCCATCTGCCAGACTCTTGCCACTCACTTAAACTATCTATATCGCGCTGCAGACTTTCAGTGTCCTCTGTATACTTTGCTCTACCACTCATCTTAGTGTCATCTGCGAACTTTGACACACTACACTTGGTCCCCAATTCCAAATCATCTATGTAAATTGTAAACAATTGCGGTCCTACACTGATCCCTGAGGCACACCACTAGTCACTGATCACCAACCAGAAAAACACCCATTTATCCCAACGTTTTGCTTTCTGTTTGTTAACCAATCCTCTATCCGTGCTAATACATTACCTGTAATGCTGTGCAACTTTATCTTACGCAGCAGCCTTTTGTGCGGCACCTTGTCGAATGCCTTCTGGAAATCCAGATACACCACATCCACCGGTTCCCCATTGTCACTGCACTCATAATGTCCTCAAAGGATTCCAGTAAATTAGTTAAGCATGACCTGCCTTTCATGAACCCATGCTGCATCTGCCCCATGGGACAAATTCTATCCAGATGTCTCGCTATTTCTTCCTTGATAATAGATTCAAGCATTTTCCCCACGACAGAAGTTAAGCTAACCGGCCTATAGTTACCCACCTTTTGTCTACCTCCTTTTTTAAACAGTGGTGTCACATTTGCTGTTTTCCAATCTGCTGGAACCACCCCAGAGTCCAGCAAATTTTGATAAATTACCATGAGCGCATTTGCTATGCCCCCTGTCATCTCTTTCAGTAACCTGGATGCATTCCACCAGGGCCAGGAAACCTGTCCACTTAGCCCCATTAGCTTGCCCAACACTACCTCTTTAGTGATAATGATCATTTCTAGGTCCTCACCTGCCACAGCCTCCTTGTCATAAATATTTGGCATGTTCACATGTCTTACAAGGGAAATTAGAGAAACTATTAGATTCAAGGGAGAGGTATACAAATTGGCCATGAAAAACAGCAGACCTGAGGATTGGAGGCAGTTTAGAATTCAGCAAATGAGGACTGATTAAGAAGGGGAAAATAAAGTACGAGATTAAGCTTGCAGGGAACATAAAAACTAACTGTAAAAGTTTCTATATGTATGTGAGAAGAGTGGTGAAGACAGTTGTAGGTCCCTCACAGTCAGAAACAAGAAAATTATAATAGGAAACAAAAACATGGCTGATCAACTGAATACATACTTTGCTTCTGCTTTCACAAATGAGAACATGTAATGACTTCAATGAGGCCCATGAGGTTTTCCTCTTAGAGTATGAGCTCCATGATTGAGGCCATAATAACCCTGTCCAATCAGAGAGCCTCACTTGTATGTCGATATGGAAGTGTCAGGTCCACTGACACTCCAGATTCTGACTTTGTACTTGAAGCACTCTTAGGAGTGGAATTGACTTTGTTACTAAAGGGAATCTGCCTCCAGGACATAGGCCATAGCAGAAAGAAAAAGAACGATTGGCAGTAAGTAATATTTGCAGAAAAAAATTCCATCAATATCTTTATGGGCGGAAATTTCTGATTGTCACCAATCACAAGCCACTATTGGGACTGCTAAGAGAGGACAAAGCAGTGCCACCAATAGTGTCGGCCCGTGTTCAGCGGTGGGCTTTATTATTGGCCGCCTACAACTATCAGGTGGAACACCGGCCGGGAGGCCAAGTGGCAAACGCAGATGCCTTAAGTAGGCTACCTTTAGCAGACACCCCACCAATAGTACCACAAATAGAAGAAATGGAATGACCATGAATTTTCAGGATACCCTCCCAATGGTTGTGCATAATGTACAGCTTTGGACGTAAAAGGACCCTGTCCTCACAAAAGTTAAATATTTAGTACTGACGGGAGAAATGGAAAGGCCAATGCAGCTCTAATTCCACCCTTATTGGAGTAGAAGAGAGCAGCTTACAGTAGAAGATTGAAAATGGAATATTACTTTGGGGACACGAGTGGTTGTTCTGAGTCAGGGCTGCTATGTCATACTGGCTGAACTACATCATGGCCACCAGGAGCGTCCAAAATGAAGATGCTGTCTAGAAGCTACATTTGGTGCCCAGAATGGACACAGATATATCAGCACTCATGGGTCAGTGCGAGGAATGCCAGCAGGGACAAACATTGCCACTGCAGCTCCCCTACACCAGTGGGAATGGCTGGGTAACCAAGGACTCAAAATCACAGTTGATCCTGGAGCCAACTATGCCCAATGGACTGAGAAATGAGAAGAGTCCTTCCAGGCCGGCCAGCCCCATCTCTCCGTTGCCCATAGTTAGGACCTCGGAGTCCAAAACGGACATTGCAGGTGAAGCCGTAACTGTTCCTCTGCTGCCCGAGGAAGGGAGCAAATCGGAACTCAGGCACTCCCATTGTAAGGGTCGAAGGCACCAGTTCAATGCACCCCTCCCACCTCGGACTCCAAATTGGAGGATCTGAACCCAGCACTGAAAAATCGCAACAGACCCGTGAAGCGAATCACCGAGGTTCCTCAGACTTAGGGGGAGGGGCCCCTGAGGTTGTCCTCTTGGAGTATAAGCTCCAGAATGGAGGTCATAATTGCCTGCCCAATCAGGGAGCCTCACCTGTATATAAATACGGGAGTGTCAGGGTGGTTGACACTCCTGTATCTAACTTTGTAACTGAAGCGTTCTTAGGTGTGGAATAGATTTTGTAAATAAAGGGAATCTGGTGAAGGGACACCAGCCTCTGAGGCATTATTTCAGGACACAAGTAAGGTTGGAGGTGATGGCCCAGTGGTATTATTGCTTGACTATTATTCCAAAAACTCAGTTAATGTTCTGGGGACCCGCGTTTGAATCTTGCCACAGCAAATAGTGGAATTTGAATTTAATTTTAAAAGATCTGGAATTAAGAATCTACTGATCACCATGAAACCATTGTCGATTGTCAGAAAAACCCATCTGTTTCACTAATATTGTGGAATTCGCTTTCAAAGGTCGGGTCAAAAACTGATGAGACACATGTTTCTCCGCAAACCTTCTTTAATGCATCATAGAACATAGAACATTACAGCGCAGTACAGGCCCTTCGGCCCTCGAAGTTGCGCCGACCAGTGAAACCAATCTAAAGCCCCTCTAATCTACACTATTCCAATATCATCCATATGTTTATCCAATAACCATTTGAATGCTCTTAATGTTGACGAGTCCGCTACCGCTGCAGGCAGGGCATTCCACGCCCTTACTACTCTCTGAGTAAAGAACCTACCTCTAACATCTGTCCTATGTCTCTCACCCCTCAATTTAAAGCTATGCCCCCTCGTGTTAGCCATCACCATCCGAGGAAAAAGGCTCTCACTATCCACCCTATCTAATCCTCTGATCATCTTGTAAGCCTCTATTAAGTCACCTCTTAACCTTCTTCTTTCTAATGAAAACAACCTCAAGCCCCTCAGCCTTCCCTCATACGATTTTCCCACCATACCAGGCAACATCCTGGTAAATCTCCTCTGTACCCTTTCCAACACTTCCACATCCTTCCTATAATGCGGCGACCAGAACTGTACGCAATACTCCAAGTGCAGCCGCACCAGAGTTTTGTACAGTTGCAGCATGACCTCCTGGCTCCAAAACTCAATCCCTCTACCAATAAAAGCTAACACACCGTACGCCTTCTTAACAACCCTATCAACCTGGGTGCCAACTTTCAGGGATCTATGCACATGGACACCCAGATCCCTCTGTTCATCCACACTACCAAGTATCTTACCATCGGAGGAGAGATCGCTAGACCATACGCATCAAACATGGGTTCGTGAGTCTCTGTCTGGCTTACAAAACAGTTTTAGTTCTACACGACGGAGATACATCCACATACTTCTGTTAGCCAATAAGGGCATAGTTGTATTGTTACATTTTGATTAGATTATTTTCAAGAACAAAAGGCGGTAGCCACGTAAGGCCATGGCTATTAAAGTTTCTGATTAGATTACTTTCAAGAACAAAAGGCTAATCGATAAGGGCCTGCCCTCCGAAGCCAGAACCACAATTACCTATTAGCAGTTTCTTTAACGTGATGATTAGTTTCGGTGAGCCTTGTCACCCTCGCCTCAGGCCCTTTCCATAACCAGTTTATCCCTCAACTGATTCCTAGTTACGCATCCCAATTTTAACCCTTTCCTTTTCTTAATCTACCTTATACACATTCTCAATATCCTTTAGGGAATGAAATCTGCCATCCTTACCTGGTCTGGCCTACATGTGACTCCAGAGCCACAGCAATGTGGTTGACTCTCAACTGCCCTCTGAACAAGGGCAACTAGGGATGGGCAATAAATGCTGGCCAGCCAGTGATGCCCATGTTCCATGAATAAATAAAAAAAAATGCCAGAAATGTTGGGGAACATAAAGTTTAATGAGAGGGAGGAACTGAAGGAGATCAGTATTATGAGAGAAATGGTGTTGGAGAAACTGCTGGGATTGAAGGCCTGATAATTTATATCACAGAATATTTAAGGAAGTGGTCCGAGAAATAGTGGATGCATTGGTGGCCACCTTCCAAGATTCTATAAACTTGAACAGTTTCTACAGATTGGAGGGTAGCTGATGTCATTCCACTATTTTAAAAGGGAGGTAGAGAGAAAACAGGGAATTATAGACCAGTCAGCCTGACATCATTAGTGGGGAATATTCTGGAATCTGTTATCAAAGATTTTATAGGAAAACACTTGGAAAACAGTGGCAGGATTTCACAAAATTAGCATAAATTTATAAAAGGAAAATCATGCTTCAAGACGACTCAAGTACAGGAACAGGAATGTCTTGTTGCAAGTATTCAGGACCTTGGTGAGGCCACACCTGGAATATTGTGTGCAGTTTTGGTGTCCTTATCTGAAGAAAGATGTTCTTGAGGAGAGATTGAGTTGGTTAGGATTGTATTCACTGGTGTTCAGAAGAATGAGGGGGATCTCACAAAAACCTATAAAATTCTAACAGGACTAGGCAGGGTAGATGCAAGAAGGATGTTCCCAATGGTGGGTGTGTCTAGAACCATAGGTTGCAATCTAACAATACAGGGTAGACCATTTAGGACAGAGTTTAGGAGAAATCTCTTCACCCAGAGAGTAGTGAGCCTGGGAATTCACTACCATAGAAAGTAGTTAAGGCCAAAATGTTGTATGTTTTCAAGAAGTAGTTAGATATGGCACTTGGGGAGAAGGGGATCAAAGGATACTGGGGGGAGAGGGGATCGGGTTATTGAGTTGGATGATCAGCCATGATCATAATGAATAGTGGAGCATGCTCAAAGGACTGAACGACGTCCTCCTAGTGCCATTTTTTACATTTATATGTTAACCCTTAAGGTATTGTACCTGAATGCTCGAAACATTCAAAATAAAATGAATGAATTAGTTGCGTAAACAAATGTAATGGGGTGTGATATAGTTGGGATTACTAAGACTTTGCTCCAAGGTGACCAGTGATGGCAACTAAACACCGAGGGCTATTCAGTGTTTATGAAGGACAGACAGAAAGGAAAAGGTGGTGGAGTTGCATTGTTGATTAAAGAAGATGTTGATACAATATTGTGAAGGGTATTAGCACAGACGATGTGGAATCTGTATGGGTCAAGTTAAGAAACACCAGGGGCAAGAAACATTTGTGGGATGATACACAATAAATGGCAGAGTCATCAGGAGTATAGAAACACAGAGGGACCTAGGTGTGCAAGTCCACAAATCCTTGAAGGTGGCAACACAGGTGGAGAAGGTGGTGAAGAAGGCATATGGTATGCTTGCCTTTATAGGACGGGGTATAGAGTATAAAAGCTGGAGTCTGATGATACAGCTGCATAGAACGCTGGTTAGGCCACATTTGGAGTACTGCGTCCAGTTCTGGTCGCCGCACTACCAGAAGGACGTGGAGGCATTGGAGAGAGTGCAGAGAAGGTTTACCAGGATGTTGCCTGGTATGGAGGGTCTTAGCTATGAGGAGAGATTGGGTAGACTGGGGTTGTTCTCCTTGGAAAGACGGAGAATGAGGGGAGATCTAATAGAGGTATACAAGATTATGAAGGGTATAGATAGGGTGAACAGTGGGAAGCTTTTTCCCAGGTCGGAGGTGACGATCACGAGGGGTCACGGGCTCAAGCTGAGAGGGGCGAAGTATAACTCAGACATCAGAGGGACGTTTTTTACACAGAGGGTGGTGGGGGCCTGGAATGCGCTGCCAAGTAGGGTGGTGGAGGCAGGCACGCTGACATCATTTAAGACTTACCTGGATAGTCACATGAGCAGCCTGGGAATGGAGGGATACAAACGATTGGTCTAGTTGGACCAAGGAGCGGCACAGGCTTGGAGGGCCGAAGGGCCTGTTTCCTGTGCTGTACTGTTCTTTGTTCTTTGTTGTTCTTTGATATATAGACCCCAACTGTAGTGGTAATGTTGGGAATAGCATTAGATAGTAAATCAGAGATGCATGTGATAAATCTGTGATTATTGGTGATTTTAATCTGCATCTTGATTGGTGAGTCAAATAAGTCACAGTCAATGAAAGAGCAATTTCTGGAGTGTATATGGGATGGTTTTCTGGACCAATACATTGAGGAACCAACAAGAGAACAGGTCATCTTGGACTGGATATTATACAATGAGAAAGGATTAGTTGGCAATCTAGTTGTGAAAGACCCATGTGGTTGAGTGACCATAATATGATAGAATATGAGGAAACAAGGTTCAGGGGGGATGGCTCGATTGAGGGTTACAAGTTAGCAAGGAATGAGCTGAAAAAGGGGCTTAGGAGAGCTAGGAGGGGACATGAGAAGTCCTTGGCGGGTCGGATCAAGGAAAACCCCAAGGCTTTTTACTCTTATGTGAGGAATAAAAGAATGACCAGGGCGAGGTTAGGGCCGGTCAGGGACAGTAGTGGGAACTTGTGTATGGAGTCAGTAGAGATAGGCAAGGTGATGAATGAATACTTTTCTTCAGTGTTCACCAAGGAGAGGGGACATGTTTTTGAGGAAGAGAAGGTGTTACAGGCTAATAGGCTGGAGGAAATAGTTGTTTGGAGGGAGGATGTACTGGCAGTTTTGAATAAACTGAAGGTCGATAGGTCCCCTGGGCCTGATGAAATATATCCTAGGATTCTTTGGGAGGCAAGGGATGAGATTGCAGAGCCTTTGGCTTTGATCTTTGGGTCCTCACTGTCCACGGGGATGGTGCCAGAGGACTGGAGAGTGGCAAATGTTGTTCCTCTGTTTAAGAGAGGGAATAGAAATGACCCTGGTAATTATAGACCGGTTAGTCTTACTTCGGTGGTTGGTAAATTGATGGAAAAGGTCCTTAGGGATGGGATTTACGACCATTTAGAAAGATGCGGATTAATCCGGGATAGTCAGCATGGATTCGTGAAGGGCAAGTCGTGCCTCACAAATTTGATTGAATTTTTTGAGCAGGTAGCTAAGTGTGTTGATGAAGGTAGGGCAGTTGATGTCATATACATGGATTTTAGTAAGAGTTTGATAAGGTCCCCCATGGTCGGCTTATGATGAAAGTAAGGAGGTGTGGGATAGAGGGAAAGTTGGCCGATTGGATAGGTAACTGGCTATTTGACCGAAGACAGAGGGTGGTGGTGGATGGAAAATTTTCGGACTGGAGGCAGGTAGGTAGCGGAGTGCCACAGGGATCAGTGCTTGATCCTCTGCTCTTTGTGATTTTTATTAATGACTTAGAGGAGGGGGCTGAAGGGTGGATCAGTAAATTTGCTGATGACACCAAGATTGATGGAGTAGTGGATGAGGTGGAGGGCTGTTGTAGGCTGCAAAGAGACATAGATAGGATGCAAAGCTGGACTGAAAAATGGCAAATGGAGTTTAACCCTGATAAATGTGAGATGATTCATTTTGGTAGGACTAATTTAAATGTGATTACAGGGTCAAAGGTAGGGTTCTGAAGACTGTGGAGGAACAGAGAGATCTTGGGGTCCATGTCCACAGATCTCTAAAGGTTGCCACTCAAGTGGATAGAGCTGTGAAGAAGGCCTATAGTGTGTTAGCTTTTATTAACAGGGGGTTAGAGTTTAAGAGCCGTGGGGTTATGCTGCAACTGTACAGGACCTTGGTGAGACCACATTTGGAATATTGTGTGCAGTTCTGGTCACCTCACTATAAGAAGGATGTGGAAGCGCTGGAAAGAGTGCAGAGAAGATTTACCAGGATGCTGCCTGGTTTGGAGGGTAGGTCTTATGAGGAAAGGTTGAGGGAGCTAGGGCTGTTCTCTCTGGAGCGGAGGAGGCTGAGGGGAGACTTAATAGAGGTTTATAAAATGATGAAGGGGATAGATAGAGTGAACGTTCAAAGACTATTTCCTTGGGTGGATGGAGCTATTACAAGGGGGCATAACTATAGGGTTCATGGTGGGAGATATAGGAAGGATATCAGAGGTAGGTTCTTTACGCAGAGAGTGGTTGGGATGTGGAATGGACTGCCTGCAGTGATAGTGGAGTCAGACACTTTAGGAACATTTAAGCGGTTATTGGATAGGCACGTGGAGCACACCAGGATGATAGGGAGTGGGATAGCTTGATCTTGGTTTCAGATAAAGCTCGGCACAACATCGTGGGCTGAAGGGCCTGTTCTGTGCTGTACTGTTCTATGTTCTATGTTCTAATTCTTTGTCAAGGTGGATATCGATGTAACTGATTCTGACACCAGGATCTGAATCTCTATAAGGGTAATTATGATGGTATGAGGCATGAATTGGCTATGATGGACTGGGAAACACCACTGAATCGAAAGACAGTGGACAGGCAACGGCAAGCATTCAAGAAATGAATAGGTGAACTCCAAATATTGTTTATTCCTATTTGGCACAAGAGTGAAAAGGCAACTGTGGCCAAACCATGGCCTATGAGGGAAATTAGAGATAGGATTAGATTCAAAGAAGAAGCATACAAATAGGCAAGAAAAAGCATGGACCTGAGCATTGGGAGCAGTTTAAATTTCAGCAAATGCAGACATGGATTGACTAAGAAGGGAAAAATAGAGTATAAAAGTAAGCTAGCAGGCAACATGAAAACTGACTGCAAAAGTTTCTATAGGTATGTGAAGAGAAAAAGATTGACAAAAACAAACGTCGGCCCCTTTCAAACAGAAACGGGGGAATTCATAACGAAGAACAAAGAAAAGGCTGGGGAACTAAATTCGTACTTTGCTTCTGTCGTCATAAAGGAAGACATAAGTAATTACTGACAGTTCTGAGAAACATAATTTTAAATGAGGAGCTGAAAGAAATCAATATTAGTAGAGAAATGGGTTTGTGGAAATTAATGGGATTGAAGGCCGATAAATTTCCAGGGCCTGATAATCTTCATCTCAGAGAACTTCAAGAAGTTGCTCTAGAAATAGTAGAGTCAAAGAGTCATAAACGTTTACGGGATGGAAACAGGACCATCGTCCCAACTTGTCCATGCCGCCTTTTTTTTTAAACGCCTAAGCTGATCCCAATTGCCCACATTTGGCCCATACCCCTCTATACCCATCTTACCCATGTAACTGTCTAAATACTTTTTAAAAGATAAAATTGTACCCGCCTCTACTACTACTTCTGGCAGCTTGTTCCAGACACTCATCACCCTTTGTGTGAAAAAATTGCCCCTTTGGACAATATCTCTCCCCTCTCACCTTAAACCTATGCCCTCAGTTTTAGACTCCCCTACCTTTGGGAAAAGATATTGACTATCTAGCTGATCTGTGCCCCTCATTATTTTATAGACTTCTATAAGGTCACCCCTCAGTCTTCTACGTTCCAGAGAAAAAAGTCTCAGTCTATCCAGCCTCTCCTTATAACTCAAACCATCAAGTCCCGGTAGAATCCTAGTAAATCTTTTCAGCACTCTTTCTAGTTTAATAATATCCTTTTTATAATAGGGTGACCAGAACTGTACACAGTATTCAAAGTGTGGCCTAACCAATGTCTTATACAACTTCAACAAGATGTCCCAACTCCTGTATTCAATGTTCTGACCAATGAAACCAAGCATGGTGATTGCCTTCTTTGCCACTCTGTCCACCTGTGACTCTACTTTCAAGGAGCTATGAACATGTACCCCTAGATCTCTTTGTTCTGTAACTCTCCCCAACACCCTACCATTAACTGAGTAAGTCCTGTCGTGGTTCAATCTACCAAAATGCATCACCTCGTATTTATCTTAAATTAAACTCCATCTGCCATTCGTCAGCCCACTGGCCCAATTGATCAAGATCCCATTGCAATCGGGGATAACTTTCTTCACTGTCTATTATGCCATCAATCTTGGTGTCGTCAGCAAACTTACTAACCATGCCTCCTATATTCTCATCCAAATCATTAATATAAATGACAAATAAGAGTCAACCCAGCACTGAGCCCTGAGGCACACCACTGGTCACAGGCCTCCAATTTGAAAAACAACCGTCTACAACCACCCTCTGGCTTCTGTCATCAAGCCAATTTTGTATCCATTTAGATACCTCACCCTGGATCCTGTGAGATTTAACCTTATGCAACAACCTACCATGTGGTACCTTGTCAAAGGCCTTGCTAAAGTCCATGTAGACATCATCAACTGCACTGCCCTCATCTGCCTTCTTGGTTACCCCTTCAAAAAATTCAATCAAATTTGTGAGACATGATTTTCCACTCACAAAGCCATCAGTCTTTGATCTACATCTAAATGCCTGTAGATCCTGTCTCTCAAAATACCTTCCAAGAACTTACCCACCACAGATGTGAGGCTCACTGGCCTGTAGTTCCCACACTTTTCCCTGCAGCCCTTTTGAAACAAAGGCAATTTCCTCCCTAGCCTCCCATAATGTCCTGGGATACACTTCATCAGGTCCCGAGGATTTATCTACCTTGAGGCGCTTTAAGACTTCCAGCACCTCTTTCTCTGTAATATGTACATTTCTCAAGACATCACTATTTATTTCCCCAAGTTCCCTAACATCCATGCTTTTCTCAACAGTAAATACTGATGAGAAATATTCATTTAGGATCTCGCCCATCTCTTGTGGATCCGCACATAGATGACCTTGTTGATCCTTAAGAGGCCCTACTCTCTCCCTTGTTAGTCTTTTAGCTTTTATGTATTTGTAGAAGTTCTTTGGATTCTCCTTTGCCTTATTTGCCAAAACAATCTTGTGTCCCCTTTTTGCCCTCCTGATTTCTCTCTTAACTCTACTCCTGCACCCCCTATGCTCTTCAAGGGATTCATTTAATCCCAGCTGCCTATGCATGTCATGTGCCTCCTTCTTCTTCTTGACCAGGGCCTCAATATCCTGAGTCATTCAGGGTTCCCTACTTCTGCCAGCCTTGCCCTTCACTCTAAGAGGAATGTGCTTACCCTGAACCCTGGATAACACACTTTTGAAAGCCTCCCACTTACCAGACATCCCTTTGCCTTCCCACAGACTCCCCCAATTAGCTTCTGAAAGTTCCTGCCTGATACCATCAAAATTGGCCTTGCCCCAGTTTAGAATTTTAACTTTTGGGCCAGACCATTGGTGGTCATTTTCCAAAATTCTTTGGACCCTGGAATGGTTCCTACAGATTGGAGGGCAGCTAATATAACCCACTATTCGAAAACGTAGGTAGAGCGAAAATGGGGAAATGCGAAAATGATCAGTGAGCCTAACGTTGGTAGCAGGGAAGTTGTCAGAGTCTAGTATCAAGGATTTCATAGCACAGCATTTGGAAAGCAGTGGTATAATCAGGAAAAGTCAGCATGGATTTATGAAAGGGAAATCATGCTTAACAAATCTCCTGGAATTGTTTGAGGATATAACTAGTAGAGTTGACCAGGGGGAAGCGGTGGATGTGATTTATTTAGACTTTCAGAAGACTTTCAACAAGGTCTCACATAGCAGATTACTATGTAAAGTTAAAGTGCATAGGATTATGGGGTAGTGTCTTGAAGTGGCTAAAAAGCTGGTTAGCAGACAGGAGGCAGAGTTGTGTTACGAAGAGCAGGTTTGACGTCCTCTCTGAGAACTAACACACAACCATTCCCTTCATAATCTGTTAAAGCGTGTGAGAAGGGGTAATGTCTGTGCTTCAGCAACTTTTAGTGGTCAAATCAAAATAAATTCCTGATGCTCTCTCTGTAAAGCAACAAATAACACTTTTTTATCTAACTAACAGTAAACAGGTTAACTAAACTATTAACAAACCAAAAAAACACTATTCTAATGAAATGCTGTTTAGATAAATCCAATTCCCACTTATTAACAAAAAAAAATGGAATTTCTAGTCACTCTCAAAATATAGCCAGGTTTTAACTTCTGAAATCTTCTGTTTCCTTTATCTTCTGTTGGTATCTTTGCGATTGAGATGAGGCTTTCTTTTAAGACATAAATGTGGCTGTTACGCTGTTAGAGACAGTGTCTTTAGCTGGCAGTGTCTTTCTCTCTCAAGCTGTGATCTGTGGCAGTTGTTGGCAGGCAGAGACAGTTGCTGTCTGGCTCTTTGGAGCTGGGAGCTGTGTCTTATACCCCTGATGACATACCAAAATGCCCACAATAGGATTGGTTTACAGGTTATCAAAACATCAAATTCAAATCTGATCGGCTGCTGCTATTCAAATGTTTTGTTTAAACTGATTGGGCCATCTTCAAAAACAACCTGTTGTCTTGGCAGCACCACTACCTAGGCTCGCAATACAATGTTTCACTCTATGCTCTCTGTGTACTGCATTTTTGCACCTGCATCTCTTCAGTACAGAAAAAAAAACTACCTTTTCTAACAGAACCATGAAATTTTACAGACTCTTCGCATTCTGGAAGTTTTTTTTATAATTTTACAAACACTAACTTCACAACGTTTGGAATAAATGTTTTTTTTCTGATTGAATGGCAACTAGCGGGATACGATAGGGATTTGTGCGAGGACCCCAATTGTTCACATATATTAATGATTTGGACGAGGGAACTAAATGTGTTATCTCCAAATTTGCAGATGGTACAAAGTTGGGTGGGAGGGTGAATTGTGAGGAGGATACAGCAATGCTTTACTGTGATTTGGACAGGCTGAGTGGACATATGTATGGTAGATACAGTATAATGTGGATAAATGTGAGGTTATCCACTTGGGTAGCAAAAATAGGGAGACGGGTTATTATTTGAATGAGTGTAAATTGGTATCCTCATGCGTCTGTCACTGAAAATTGGCGCACAAGTACAGGCAGTAAGGAAGGCAAATGGACTTCATAACAAAACAATTTGAGTATAGAAATAGAATGTTTTAGTGCAATTATACAGGGCATTGGTGAGAGTATTGTATGCAGTTTTGGTGTCCTTATCTGAGGAACGATGTCCTTGCTATAGAAGGAGGGCAACAAAGGTTTACCAGGCTGATTCCTGAGATGGCAAGTCTGTCATATGAGGAGAGACTAAGTTGGTTAGGATTATATTCACTGGAGTTTAGAAGAGTCAAGGAGATCTCAGAAACTTTTGAAATTCTAACAGGATTTGACAGGGTAAATTCAGAAAAAATGTTCCCGATAGTGGGGGAGTCCAGAACTATGAGTCATAGTTTGAGGATAAGGGGCAAACCTTTTAGAACTGAGGTGAGGAGAAATTACTTCATCAGAGGGTGGTGAATGTGTGGAATTCACTACCACAGAATGTAGTTGAGGTCAAAACGTTGTCTGATTTCAAGAAGAAATTAGATATAGCCCTTACGGCTAAAGGGATGAAGGGATATGGGGAGAAGGCGGGATCAGGGTATTGAATTTGATGATCAGCCACGATCATATGAATGGTGGAGCAGGCTTGACGGGCTGAATGGCCTACTCCTGCTTTTATTTTCTATGTATGTTTCCATATAGTTCCTGAGCCCCTTTTCCTGCATTCTCAAGTGATAAAGCTATGTCAACGGCTTTTTTAAGTCCAATTTGGGTTTGCCAACAGCTTCTTTTGGGTGGTTTGATTCTTTATGGCACATACCAATCTGTCTAGCAACCTTGGGTGGCACAGTGGTTAGCACTGCAGAGACCCAAGTTCAATTCCGACCTCGGGTCATTGGCTGTGTGGAGTTTGCACTTTCTCTCCGTGTCTGCATGGGTTTCCTTTGGGTGCCCTGGCTTCCTCCCAAAGCAGCAGATTTCCACTCCATCAAAGGAGCAGATTTCCACTCCATCTGACGAAGGAGCAGCGCTCCGAAAGCTAATGGCATTTGCTACCAAATAAACCTGTTGGACTTTAACCTGATGTTGTTAAAACTCTTACTGTGTTCCCCCCAAAGACCAAAGATGTGCATGTTAGATTGATTGGCCGGACTAAATTGATCCCAGTGTCAGGGGGATTAGGGGGGTAAATGTGTGGGGTTATGGAAGTAGGGCCTGGGTGGGTTTGTGGTCAGTACAGACTCAATGGGCTGTACTGTTCACGTACTTCTGAACTGTAGCAATTCTGATTCTATGATGCTATGATTTCATTAAGACACGGTTCAAATTTGCAATGTTCCAACAATTTCTGCAACCTAGCCAAGACCTCAGTAATGGGTTTCCCAGGAGCTTTCCCCAGGAGCTTTCCCAGCCATGTTCAAACGATGGCCGCAATTTTCCGGCCATTTCGTAACTGCCGCAAATCACATTGGTGTGGCACAGGGTCAGAGAATCACAAGTGAGAAGTCTAGTGCATTTAGCGTTGGTGTGAAACACCATTGGAATCCTCCCAACCACCAAGCCAGGATGTAATCTGGTTCTGTCCAAACAGGGTTGGAACCAGATTAGCATCTATAAATAAGCATTGAGGGGAACATGAAGGGGCAGGCAGCATGCAGATGGACCCATTGGGAGGGCCCCAGTGCCCTGATGCCAGCGCTCCTTTTTGGTGAGGGGGTTGGGGAAACTTGTTTTCAATGAGGGGAGGGGTCCCGATGTCTGTGGAGAAGGGAAGGGGTCTTTAATTTCACTTTGAGATCATGGCACTTGATTGGAAGCTGGGCTTGCTCGCATGTTTAACCCCGCCTCTATCAGAACTGGTGCAAAACTCACCCCTCTCCCAAAAAATGACTAAGTGTGGGAAAATTGCAATTTGGTTCACATCAGACATGCCTGCACCAATCACAACGGTTTTCTCATCCAAAATTACACATTCAATTTTTGGGAAAATTCTGGCTGGTATCTGGAGAATTACAGGGGGCTTTGGGTTGTACTGGTTTTTCACCAGGTCTACTAGCTCATTAAACATTTTTGAATCAGGGGCATTCAGATGGTCAGACTTCTATCACACTGAAAGTCTGGGCCCCACATGCTGTTAACAATATCACTTCTTGTCTTTTGTTTCCTTAAATATTGTTAGCATGGAAGAGGCAATGCATAGAATCCTACAGTGCAGAAAGAGGCCATTCGGCCCATCGAGTCTGCACCAACCACAATCCCACCCAGGCCCTATCCACGTTTTCCCTACATATTTATCCACTTACCCCTCTAATCTATGCATCCCAGGACACTAAGGGGCAATTTAGAATGGCCAATCAACCTAGCCCGCACATCTTTGGACTGTGGGAGGAAACCGGAGCACCCGGAGGAAACCCACGCAGACACAGGGAGAATGTGCAAACTCCACACAGACAGTGACTCAAGCCGGGATTCGAACCCAGGAACCTGGAGCTGTGAGGCAACAGTGCTAACCACTGTGCTACCGTGCCACCCCATGTTGTCTGTATATTGGGCCCAGTCTTCCCCGTTGGTGTCATAGGGCTCAAGTGTCCCGAAAAAAGGCTTATTCTTACCGAAGAAGATTCTTGACATACAGAGGTTGTCCTGAGGGAAAACCTTTTTCCTCATTGCCAATGTAATAATTCAGCCAAATGCCAGTTTCCCACCACCAACATCCTTTACTGTGCATCTGAAAGAAGGGTCCCACCTGCAGCTTACAGCTACACGATTGGCACCTCGGAACCTACAACACTGATCCGGGTTCAGCAGCAAGTTTAAAAACCCCCATTGCTCATTGGGCGAATCTCCGCTCACTCAGTAAGGCAGCTCATATTCCACGAAGCCTCAGGGAAGATCTACTGATGATCGACCATGGCCTTCATGGCCATCATAACATTAATGTTTGTTATTCTATTGTCACTTGCGTCATTTCTTCACATCAAAAATAAAAATGGTTTAAAATGAGTGAATCATTGTTTTGTAACACACTCATATGAGAGTTACAGCTGTGGCAACTCAATAAAAACTCAATCCTTCATTATAACAATTGCATCTGTGTGTGCAATCTGTTGTTTAATGTAACATGACTATTTGAACAAGAATCCAGTTTAACATCTGGAGGCGCCGATCGGGGCTGCCTCTATCAATCAGAGTCCTTGCCAACCAATCAGCACCCTCTTCTCATGCAGTATAAATTGTTGTTTCCTTTAGATTTGGCATTTTGGCAAAACTGCCCTGATGAATGCATGATGGAAAGCTTCAACAGCATTGCACTTTTAGTCACAAGTGAGGCTTACATTAACACTGCAATGAAGTTACTGTGAAATTCCCCTAGTCGCCACACTCAGGTCAATGCACCTAAAAAGCATGTCCTTCAGGCTGTGGGAGGGGGCCGGGGCGCCCGGGGGAGGCCCGTGCAGACGCGGGGAGAGCGTGCGGACTCCGTACAGATGGTGACACAGGCTGGGAATTGAGCCCGGGTCCCTGGCGCTGTGGGGCAGCAGTGCTAACTGTTAAGTGCCGTCCACCAATACCTTCTACTCTGCATTGGAATAAGAGCCTATATACAGGCATTTATGCCACGTGGCCAGGCATCAGAAGATCGAGAATTCTCAGCCCAAAGAGTTGGGTGTAGAAAACCAAAAAGAAAGATTGCTTGTTGAAAGGAGACTAATTAAGGACCATTGGGATAAGGGAAGTGTCTACATAGCAAGTCATCATTCAATAACTTGGAGCACCAACTGGTAGTGCCAGGCAACACAATGAAGTCCAACCAGAAAAGGAAGTGGTAAAGTAACAGGAAACCCAGAGAGGGAACTGAAGAAAGATGTTAGAGAGGGAAATGTGAAACTGCAAAAAAAAGGGATATCAAATCGAGACAGATTGCAAAGCATGTTCCAGATGGCCGACACAGTGGTTGGCACAGCTGTCTCATGGCTCCGAGGACCCGGGTTCAATTCTCGGCTTGGGTCGCTGTCTTTGTGGAGTCTGCATGTTCTCCCCGTGTCTGCGTGGGTTTCCTCCGGGTGCTGCAGTTTCCTCCCAGAGCCAAAGGATGTGCGGGTTAGGTGGATTGGCCATGCTAAAATTGACCCTCGTGTCCGGGGAATTAGCAGGGTAAAATATGTGGGGTTGCGGGAATAGGGCCTGAGTGGGATTGTGATCGGTGCAGACTCGATGGGCTAAATGGCCTCTTTCTGCACTGTAGGGATTCTATGATTCTATATTCCTTTGTGGGATGTAGGTGTTGCCGGCCAATGTTTATTGCCCATCCCTAATTGCCCTAGATAAGCAAATGATGAGCCACCTGCTTGAACTACTTCAAGCTGTTTACTTTCCTCCCCAGTTTATAGGCGGAATGTTACCATCCCGCCTGCAGTGGGTTTGGTGATGGGTGGGTGGGCACAGAGTATCTGGCAAGAGCTAAAAAGTCAGAAACCCACCAGTGTAAAATTAAGTTGAAGTTCTCTCTTTGGTGGGTTCATGGCAGGACCGTCATCCTGCTGGCTGGTGGCATGAATGGGATTTAGGTTCATTTGCATCTCATGAATGCTCATTAAAACAGATGCCCACCGCTATCCCATCAGGCTTTTCAATCTTACTGGTGGGAAATCATTTTGGTGTCAAGCTTGATTGATAAAGAGTGGCGTGCACAAGGCAGTCCTCAGTTCACCAGAGACTTGGGGTGAGTGCAACAACGTTCTGCCACATTGCCACACTGCTCCTGATGCGCTGTTCATTATTCTACCATCTCCATGCCCAATTGGTCTTCATGGACAGCACCATGAGTACAAATACTCCAGATGCAGTGAATAGAGATCCAAGTGGGGCATGGGTGCCTCGCAGGTGATGGGCTTGTGGGAAGGGTGGTTGAATCAAGGAACATACTTCGCCTTGAGGCTGCTGCCTTTTCCTTCTGGGCTGCTGACGTCCTGTGCAGTTTGGTGAAGACAAGTGGTCTGGAGAGAGTGGGAGTCGAAAAGTGTGCTGGACCAATGTTTCAATATAACGTTGGGCCATTTGAACCCAGAGAGCGGACGGATGAATCAACTGCTGGCCCACCAGGAGATTCGAAGAGAACCTCAGTCTGCATAATTAAAGAGATTCCAAGCATCGACTTTGGCGTGGGATCTCGCCATTCTGGCCAGTGGGACGGGTGACATCAGAACTGCCTGCCTCCACCCAAAATGGGGTAATTCTACCCAATGTTCTCTCCCCCTCCATCTTTCTCTCACTTTCCTACTACAAACCTCCCTCCTGCACGAAAAACATACATTAACCACTATTCTGTTTCCTGTCTCTCAATCAATTCTGTATCCACATCCCTACTGTCCATGAGCTGTAGCTTTTCTAACAAGACTGTTGTGTGAATGTGGTGAACCAACGTTGGTTCCCACTAGATAGTACTGAGCCAGGGTCTGGCCAGTACTACGAGTCTGTATATATGTTGCTGTTGGGGTTAGGGTTGGGCTGTTCTACCTGTATTATAGTTATTATGGTACATCCCAGTCGGGCTCCGCCTCCTGGGAGAGGTATAAAGGTCACTGCTCTGTCTGGGACCCCTCAGTCTGGGATCGTGTACTATATACGGTAGCTTCGTTGTAATAGTAAATAAAAGCCTTTATTTCCTTGAGCATCTCAAGCCTCGTGAGTAATATCGCGCATCAATTTTATTTACTATTAATTAAACTCTCGTCGTTAAAAAAAAAGGAAAACGATACAGAGAGTATGGAGCAAATGTTAAAACCCGAACGTCTTACACTGGACCCATGTGCGGCGGGCGCATCCAACACCTTCGACCACTGGTTGAAATGTTTTGAGGACTACCTTGCAGCCTCCGCAGCGGTCACCACAGACGACGACAGACTCCGGGTCCTCCACACGAGGGTAAGCGACGCCGTATATCTCGCGATCCGTGCGGCCACCGACTACAAAGGGGCCCTCGAGCTTCTTAAGAAGCGCTACATTAAACCACCAAACGAGATGCATGCTCGATACCTCTTAGCCACTCGACGACAGCAGCCCGGCGAAACGACGGAACAGTACGCGTGCGAGCGCCTCCAGCTCGTACAGCTCGTACAGCGAGCCAGGGGCTGTAACTGCAAAGCAGTGTCGGCAGACCAGAACATGAACGACCTCGCTCGAGATGCGTTTGTGGCGGGAATCGGATCATCTTATATCCGACTCAGACTGTTGGAGCAAGGTAATCTTGATCTCACTAAGTCGATAGAACTAGCGGATACGTTGGAGACGGCCTCCAAAAGCCTAGCGTTGTATCCCGAAGACCACGTGGAGACAGCGTGGCAGGAGCAGTCGCTGACCCCTCCTCGTCCCTCGGGTCCGAAAAGCTGCATGATGGCGTGCCCACACTCGGGCCTGACGACGGCAGCAACTCCAGGCGGCCCGCGGTGTTACTTCTGTGGGGGAGTGAAGCACACTCGGCAGCGATGTCCCGCTAAAGCAGTGTTGTGCTCCACCTGCGGTAAGAAGGGGCACTATTCGAAGGTATGCCGATCCAAACTTACTTCCAGGAACAGCAGTGTGGCCTGCGACTCCCCGGAGCCCGGTTCTTCGTCGTCGGCATCGTCGAGGGTTTCGTCCACGTGCGAGGCCAGGACGCCACCATTACAGACGACGGAGTCGCAAGAGACGCGCGACCACCAGGGGTCGCTGATTTTGGCGCCATCACCCACGTGCGACCTATGGGAGCAGCCATGTTGGTCGGCACCGACCGCGAACGACCAGCAGGGGTCATCTTCATCTATCTCAGCTGCCTGCAGTGGCGCTCATGAACCAACGGTGGCGTCGATCATCCTGGACCAGGCCAAGCCTCACAGACTCGACAAGTCTATGATGGACATTCAGGTAAACAAACGCTTGATTTATTGTCTGACAGCGGGAGCACTGAGAGTTTTATTCACCCAGACGCTGTGAAGCGGTGTGGCCTCCAGATCCAACCTATCAAGCAGACGATTTCGATGGCATCAAGGTCCCGATCTGTCACCGTGCTAGGGAGTTGCGTGGTAAATTTAACGGTGCAGGGCACGGTTTACGAGAGCTTCAAGCTCCTGGTGTTACCGCACCTTTGCGCGCCAATACTCCTCGGACTAAATTTCATGGTCCACTTGAAGAGTGTAACCCTACAGTACGGTGGGCCACTCCCTCCGCTTTCAGTGGGAGAACAGCAGCTTCCAAATTGCCCAACGTGCCCCGCCTGTAGCCTCTCGACGCTGAAGATTACCACACCCTCCCTGTTCCAGAATCTTGTGCCAGGTTGCAAGCCCATCGCGACTAAGAGTAGACGTTACAGCGCTGAGGATCGGATCTTCATTCGATCTGAAGTTCAGCGGCTCCTCAAGGAAGGGATCATACAATCTAGCGCTAGTCCATGGAGAGCGCAGGTCGTAGTGGTCAAGAGTGGGAACAAACCCCGGATGGTCATTGACTATAGTCAGACCATTAATAGATACACGCAGCTGGATGCGTATCCCCTCCCGTGCATTTCTGACATGGTCAACCAGATTGCGCAGTACTGGGTGTTCTCCACCATCGACCTAAAGTCTGCCTACCATCAACTCCCCATTCGCCCAGAGGACCGACAATACACGGCTTTTGAGACGGATGGTCACTTTATCACTTTCTTAGGGTACCTTTTGGTGTCACCAATGGGGGTCTCGGTCTTCCAGCGTGCTATGGACCGAATGGTGGACCATAACGGACTGCGGGCTACCTTCCCGTACCTGGATAACGTCACCATCTGCGGCCATGACCAGCAGGACCATGATACCAATCTCCTTAAGTTCCTACGCACTGCATCTCGCCTGAATCTGACCTACAACAGGGAGAAGTGTGAATTTTGTACACGCCGCTTAGCCATCCTCGGATACGTGGTGGAAAACGGGGTCATTGGCCCTGATCCAGACCGTATGCGTCCCCTCCTTGAACTTCCCCTGCCCACTAGCGCAAAAGCACTGAGAAGATGCTTAGGCTTCTTCTCTTACTACGCACAGTGGGTTCCCAATTACGCGGACAAAGCCCGTCCGCTCATCAAGTCCACCTCTTTTCCCCTAGCACCAGAGGCTCGATTGGCCTTTGATAAACTAAAAGCTGACATCGCGAAAGCCACGATGCACACTGTTGATGAGTCCATCCCCTTTCAGGTGGAGAGCGATGCAACTAATTTCGCCCTGGCCGCCACACTTAACCAGGCGGGCAGGCCCGTCGCCTTTTTTTCTCGCACCCTCCAAGGCCCCGAAATTCGACATTCAGCGGTGGAAAAGGAGGCGCAGGCCATTGTGGAGGCCGTCAGGCATTGGCGCCATTACTTGGCGGGAAAACGGTTCACCCTGATCACGGACCAGCGGTCCGTGGCGTTCATGTTCAATAACACGTTACGGGGCAAAATCAAGAACGACAAGATCTTGAGGTGGAGAATCGAACTCTCCACCTATAATTACGACATCATGTATCGTCCAGGGAAACTCAACGAGCCCTCGGATGCCCTGTCGCGTGGAACATGCGCCAGTATACAGGAGGACCGTTTGCAGGCTCTCCACAATGACCTCTGCCATCCAGGGGTCACTCGGCTCTACCACTTCGTAAAAGCCCGCAATCTACCCTACTCGGTGGAGGATGTCAGGTCCATAACAAGAAGCTGTCGGGTATGCACGGAATGCAAACCGCACTTTTACCGATCTGACAGGGCACAACTTGTCAAGGCCACTCGTCCCTTCGAAAGGCTGAGTGTGGACTTTAAGGGCCCCCTTCCCTCGACAGATTGGAATGTGTACTTCCTCAACATCATTGATGAGTACTCGAGATTCCCTTTTGTTATTCCCTGCTCCGATACATCCGCTGCCACGGTTATCAAGGCATTTCGTGATCTTTTCACCCTGTTCGGGTACCCCTGCTACATTCACAGCGATAGGGGCTCGTCGTTCATGAGCGATGACTTGAGGCAATACCTGCTCTCATACGGGATTGCCTCTAGTAGAACCACGAGCTACAACCCTAGGGGTAACGGACAGGTGGAACGTGAGAATGCTACAGTCTGGAAGGCTGTCTTACTGGCGTTGAAGTCAAAAAGCCTTCCAGTCTCCCGTTGGCAAGAGGTGCTCCCTGATGCGCTCCACTCCATACGCTCACTCCTGTGTACGGCAACCAACGCTACTCCCCTTGAGAGGCTGTTTTCATTCCCTCGGAAGTCTTCCTCTGGGACCTCATTACCGTCTTGGTTGACGTACTCAAGACCTGTCCTCCTGCGGCGACATGTTAGGGCCCGCAAGTCCGACCCTTTGGTCGAACAGGTCCACCTCCTCCACGCCAACCCTCAGTATGCCTGTGGGGCATACCCTGACGGGCGAGAGGACACGGTCTCGATTCGAGACCTGGCGCCAGCAGGGGACTTAGAAACTCCTGTCGCTCCCATACCTCCTGTTAGAGATCCCCCAACTATTGTTTCCCCTCCTGACACGGCGCGGGCATCATCGGGACCATCACTTAACCCTTTTATTCCCGTGTACAGCTTGCTTGAGTCCAGGAGATGGTCGCCACTTCAAGGCGTGTCGGAACTCAACGGATTATCATCACCTCGGGGTCAACCGGCCCGTGAGACTGTGGAGGAACCGTTGGACATCGCCTTGGGGAGAACGCCCACCGCGAGTGCCTACTCCGGTGTCATCACCGGTGTTGAGGAGGTCACAACGACGGTGCGGTCCCCCTGACCGTCTGAACTTATAAACTGATGACAAATTATTCTGTGTTTTTTTTGTACCCCGCCGGCCTTTGTCTTCAAAGGAGGGGTGAATGTGGTGAACCATCGTTGGTTCCCACTAGGTAGTACTGAGCCAGGGTCTGGCCAGTACTACGAGTCTGTATATATGTTGCTGTTGGGGTTAGGGTTGGGTTGTTCTACTTGTTACTGTTGGGGTTAGGGTTGGGCTGTTCTACCTGTATTATAGTTATTATGGTACATACCAATCGGGCTCCGCCTCCTGGGAGAGGTATAAAGGTCACTGCTCTGTCTGGGACCCCTCAGTCTGGGATCGTGTACTATATATGGTAGCTTCGTTGTAATAGTAAATAAAAGCCTTTATTTCCTTGAGCATCTCAAGCCTCGTGAGTAATATTGCGCATCAGTGGCACTGTTTCAAATGCATTTTGGAAGTCCATGTACACCACATCAACAGCATTACCCTCAGCAAACCTTCTCTGTCACCTCTTCAAATATCTCCAGCATGTTAGTTAAACATGGGCTAGAATTTTAAGGATGGCAAATGATCAGCACTAGCCGTCCCGAATGTAACCGCTGACTCTCACACTCTGACTGCTGTTTAACATTCACTTGGACATTGGTTGGCAGTGCACAGGACTTTCACCTGACCTTGGAAGGAAGACCTGCCAGAGAGTTCTTCAACCTGGCCAGGCACAGCGCTGCAGTGGCCAGATGTGATACTGCAGTGCTCTGCTTGGAGAAGGCGGTCGCGACACTGGGGAGTAGGCCAGGGGGGAAGAGGAAACTGGAGCTGCAACTTCCCAGGTAAGGCAGGCAGGAGGGTGGGAGGCAAGGGGGGGGGGGGTGCAGTGGGATGGGGTGCATCCTAACTCTGGGAGGGGGACCTTCAGAGTGGGGTGCTCCCCACCTTCCCATCCAAGATCAGGAGATGTGGAAATTTCTGTTTCCCACCCTACGTGCTCCCGCTCCCATCAGCCTGAAAGCTGTGGCTGGGCAGGATGAGGCTTTTCAGTGGCCACCTAAGGGCCTTAATAGGTGAGAGAGCAGGTTTCCCTCCTGTGGCCCTGCCTGCCCAAGCATGAAATTGTGAATGGGTTTGCACGGGCTGGTTTGCAAGAGGAATACCATCCAATCAATTCTACACTCACGCAATCCCCACCTCAGAACCCATGCTGGCTTTTCTTCATTAACCTGCATTTGTCCATGTGACAATTTTGTCCTGAATTGTCTCCAGAAGTTTCCCCACCACAAAAATTAAACTGACTGTCTGTAGTTGCTTATCTTTACAGCCTTATTTGGACAAGGGTGTAACATTTGCGATTCTTCAGTCTCCTGGCACCAGCCGCGAGTCTAAGGAGGACTGGAAAATCATGGCCAGTGCCCCTGCAATTTCCAATCTCGGTACCTTGGATGCATTTCATCTAGTCTTGGTGTCTTTTCAACTTTAGTATAGATAACCTATCCAATATGTCCTTCTTATCAAATGTAAATCTATCAGTTATCCATCAGTGTGGACTCCAGACAGTCCGAGCAATCCCAGACAGTTATTGTATAGGGCATATAGTTTGCCAATAAGGAGTTGCTAGGTGACTGAAAAAGGCTTCCAAAATCCAATAACTCATGTAGTCCCATGCTGTCAGAGAGTAAATGTCATTGGCCATGGTAAATAATCCATACTAATAATGATTGGCTCACACCCGCTGAGAGTGCGGGCAAGTGACTTCTGAAAATTGTATAATTGTAATTCTGAAAGTGATGTACTTTTAGAGTGATTTTGGATCTCCACAAAAATCACCCTCCCTCACTGCATTGAACCAGGCCTGGGAAATAAAGGAACATCTTTAACCAGAATACTGTCTCCATGTGTGTGGTTAGAAGATGCGTGCAATGTAGGATAGCATCTTTGGGGAATGATCACTTCTGCCTCCCTGCATCACATTGTACTGGTCTGGCTTCTCAACATGTTTTGCCAAATAAGCAGAACTGTGAAAATAGTTAAGTAAAGAAAAGACAACGGAAATGCTAAATTTTACAAAGTGAGAAGACTGCAGAAGGGGATCTTTCTCAAGCTCCATGGTGGGTTATCTCAGAGTTAGGAAACCAGATAAAATAACTTTGTATTAGCTGAGCCATGGTTAGGAAGGAAAATCCCTCATGCGAAAGCCAGCTTTATGCTTAGTCTCTGAAGAAAAGCTCCAACACCCTGCCATCTGTCTGCTGGACAGGCTGTATGTCTGACTTGGAGGGAGATTTGCAGGTGGTGGTGCCTGTTACCCTTCTAGGAGGATGTTTCCAAAGGGGCCTTGCTAAGTTGCTGCAATGCGGCAATAGGGCGGCACGGTAGCACAGTGGTTAGCACTGCTGCTTCACAGCTCCAGGGACCTGGGTTCGATTCCCGGCTCCACACTGTCTGTGTGGAGTTTGCACATTCTCCTCGTGTCTGCGGGGGTTTCCTCCGGGTGCTCCGGTTTCCTCCCACAGTCCAAAGATGTGCGGGTTAGGTTGATTGGCCAGGTTAAAAAAATTTGCCCCTTAGAGTCCTGAGATGCGTAGGTTAGAGGGATTAGCGGGCAAATATGTGGGGGTAGGGCCTGGGTGGGATTGTGGTCGGTGCAGACTCGATGGGCCGAATGGCCTCCTTCTGCACTGTAGGGTTTCTATGATTTCCATGAATGCATCTTTAATATGGTAACACTGCTCCCAATGTGTGCCTGTGGTAGAGGTAATCAACGTTTAACATAGTGGAAGGGACAGGGCTGCTTTGTCCTGGGTGGTGTTGAGCCTATTGAGTGTTGTTGGAGCTGCACTCAGCCAGGTAAGTGGAGAGTTTTCCGTCACACTCCTGACTTCTGCCTTGTCGGTGGTGGAAAGAGTTTGGGAAGTCAGGAGGTCTTTCTGTTTCTGCATACCCTTTTAAATTGTGTCATATTACAACACCCTAGAACCACTGCGAAATATTTGATACATATATATATATATAGCAATGGAATAATAACATTGGATAATTCATTACTGTCTTAGGTAATATGTTTGGTTAGAAGATGCGTGCAATGTAGGGAATGATCACTTCTGCCTCCCTGCATCACATTGTACTGGTCTGGCTTCTCAACATGTTCTGCCAAATTAGCAGAACTGTGAAAATAGTTAAGTAAAGAAAAGACAACGGAAATGCTAAATTTTACAAAGCGAGAAGATTGCAGAAGGGGATCTTTCTCAAGCTCCATGGTGGGTTATCTCAGAGTTAGGAAACCAGATAAAATAACTAACATTCAGTCAGTTGTCAGATAGCAATAATAGTAAGGGTTACATTTAGATTAACCTTAAAGCAAACATATAAACATACAAGACCCAGTCTGCAATGAGGTGTAGGCTGACTCTGTGGTTTGGAATGTTAATTTATGGAGGAGTGCCAGAGCATCTGGGAAACAGAAGGGGAAAGGGAGAACATACCTCAGAGTAATACATATCTGAAACAGATAGGAGAGTGATGCTGAGCTACGATGACTGTAATCATTCAGATGTGAGGAATGTCCAAAACCATAGCCAAATACCAACCCCAAACATATGAGGGGTGGAGTGGTTTATCTAACTATAAACTCTTAGTACGGTAGAGGATCAGAAGGACTTTGGGGTCCGGGTCCATAGGACTCTAAAATCGGCCCCGCAGGTGGAGGAGGTGGTTAAGAAGGCGGATGGTGTGTTGGCCTTTATCAATTGAGAGATTGAGTTTAGGAGTCCGGGGATAATGATGCAGCTATATAAGACCCTCGTCAGACCCCACTTGGAGTACTGTGCTCAGTTCTGGTCACCTCATTACAGGAAGGGTGTGGAAATGATTGAAAGGGTGCAGAGATTTACAGGGATGTTGCCTGGATTGAGTGGCATGCCTTATGAGGATAGGCTGAGGGAGCTCGGTCTTTTTTCCTTGGAGAGACGTAGGATAAGAGGAGACCTAATAGAGGTATATAAGATGTTGAGAGGCATAGATCGGGTGGTCTCTCAGAGGCTTTTTCCCAGGGTGGAAATGGCTGCTACGAGAGGACACAGGTTTAAGGTGCTGGGGGGTAGGGGAAATGTTAGGAGGAAGTTTTTCACACAGAGGGTGATGGGCGAGTGGAATCGGCTGCCGTCAGTGGTGATGGAGGCAAACTCAATAGGGACTTTTAAGAGACTCCTGGATGAGTACATGGGACTTAGTAGGATGGAGGGTTATAGGTAGGCCTAGAAGGTAGGGATATGTTCGGCACAACTTGTGGGGCCGAAGGGCCTGTTTGTGCTGTAGTTTTTCTATGTTTCTATGTTTCTATATGAATTCCCATTTATGAATTCTGCATTAACTGTACATAGTAGGAACATAGACATCCAATGTTTGCCTTGCATCATTATCCATATATTGTTAGAAGCCAGAGGTTTCAAACCCCAATGAGTTGTTGGTGATTATAAATGATGTTGATCTTGTAAACAGTGCATAAAATGTGCTAATGTATTTGTTAGGAAATATGGGCTGCATTAATGTAATTAATGATCTTTACAAATAATCAGATGTCTTTCTAGCTCATTAGAGACCTCACATATCTAGTATAAAGGAGGGGTTAGTTTCAGCCCAATGGGGTGAGGAATTTGAATGGGGACCATCACAGGCCATGAGTGGGCAGAGAGAGTGAGGAAAGTCTTGGGGTGCGACCTTATCAAAAAATTCTATGCCGTGATCTCATGGCCTCGTCCCACGCGAATTTCGGCAAGGCAAGGTGATAAGATCAGACAAGAGGTGAAAAATTAGATTCATGTCCAGTTTTTCACCTCCCCCAGTCTTACCGGAACTGTTTTGTCAGCGAAATCTACTTCATGCCCAGAAAGGGTGCAAAGCCAATTTAAATGTTAATGACATACTTTGCATCATTGACAAGTCTCGGACACTATTGCTCAGGCTCACCAGCCGAGATTCTCCCTGGCGAGAATCATGCATGGTCCCCTCCAATGGGGGCCAGACGTAATGACCTCGCCAGAGGGCCATTGAAGTCCCTGGGTTGTCTGGGGCAGGGCCGGGCAGTGCCCATGGTGCAGTACCAGTCTAGCAGTCTTGACACTGCCCATTGGGCACTCTGGCACTGCTCACATGGCACCCTTGCACTGCACACCAGCACCATTACTGGGTCATGGCAGTGCTAAGAGATGGAGCCAGAGTGGGCAGAGCCACAACTGCAAAGGGGGGATCTCTACTGGTGGGGTGATCAGTGGGGGGGGGGGGGGGGGGGGGGCGGAATCGGCAGATGGGGAGAGATGGAGAACTGTGAAACTGTGCTTGGGGTGATCCACAATCGAGGAGGGAGGGAACTCTGCAGGTGTGGCGATGTCCGTGGTGGAGATGTTCCGACGTCCGTGGGGTAGGTGAGGGGGTGGAATGGCAGAAGAATGCCGGGCACCCCAGGAGCTCAGCAGTTGGCATCCCTGGTGAGCTGAGGCTCCATGCTTCCCCCACTTCCACCCCCTCACCCTGCTGCCGAAAATCGCATCCTGGCACTTTTATTGCATTAAGTGCCATAAGATTGACACCAAAGATGTGCGGATTAGGTTGATTGGCCAGGTTAAAAATTGCCCCTTAGAGTCCTGAGATGCGTAGGTTAGAGGGATTAGTGGGTAAATATGTGGGGGTAGGGCCTGGGTGGGATTGTGGTCGGTGCAGACTCGATGGGCCGAATGGCCTCCTTCTGCACTGTAGGGTTTCTATGATTTCTATGATTTCTATGAAGATTGCATAGTCAAATTCGCCCAGAAAACAAGTCTGAAACTCTCCCGTTTTCTCGCTTGTTTGGCACTTTGAGTTCTTTTCATAAAATTCCGTCCTACATGTCATGACAGTCTGAAAAACACACCCATTATTTGGGCAAATTTGACAATGCAACTTCCTACACTGTCACTGTTTAATAGCAGAGCGATTTTCACCAGTTGGGGTGGGCGGAGCCTAAGCTCACCAGTAAAGCCAGGCGCCATTGCGCAGGGTGTTCTGATCTCTGGGGACTCCCCCCATCCCACCCCACAGACTTCAGTGACATGTTCTCCCCCACACCAACATGGGTCACCAGCATTGGGCATCAGGACCTTCTGATGAGCTCCCTGGTGGACTCCCCACCCTCACTGCATTTAGGTTAAATCTTAATGCAAACACATAAACATGCAAGACCCAGCCTGCATGTATGCTGAATTTGGGGTTAGAATGTTAATTTTTGGATGAGTGTCAGAGGCTCCACGATCTCTGCAGTCCTCCAGTTCTGCCCTCTTGCACATTCCTGAATCCGTAATGGCGATTCCTTCAGCAGTGTAGTCCCTAACCTCTGGAACTCCCTCCCTAAACCTCTCTCCCTTTTAACACGCACCTTAAAACAAACATCTTCTGGCCAATGGGATATCTCTTTACGTGGCTTGGTGTCAAATTTAGCCTCTTAATGCTCCTATGAATCACCTTGAGGTGTTTTACCTTATTAAAGTTACTATATAAATGTAAGAATGTTGTTGTTGAGCCTGTAAGTGGGGATTGAGGTCATTTTTTCCAGTGCCTCCAGCTTGATTGTATTCTGCAATTATTTCCCTCCTCCAGCTTTGCTGGGGGCCCGAGCAATGCATTGTCACCACACCAAGAACACAGGGCCCCCTAGTTCCTGATGATAAACCTGAAAGTGAGAACACCATCTTTGACTTTGGGGCTGGATGTTGAGATTCTATTTTTAAAGCTCAGTTACTAGCCTGAAACTGAGCCAGTATCAGGAGCAGAGCAGGAGGCTGTTGGCCATTCCTCTCTCTCTCAGAATAGCAGCCCATGACAGCGAGCTCTCCCGCCAAGCCCCTCAGCAGCTGCCAACAAAAAGCAAAATACTGTAGTCACTGGAAATCTGAAATAAAAACAAGATCTGGCAAAAGGTCTGTCAGCATTTGCAGAGAGAGAAAAACAGTTAACGTTTCAGGACAGTGACGTTTTGCTCCATCAGCTTTCTGTTCAATGGTCACATATGAGCTGGGCTTATCAGACAAGCTGCAGTAAAGAGGAAATCCCGATTAAGAGCTCTCTAACACTGAAGGATCATGGGGCTGAAACTCCGATCTGTCGTGTGCTGCCAGCCACTTGTCTTTGGGCTTCCAATGCAAGAAGCACCAGGATAGGTCACAGGAAAAGCTGCCTGGCCAGCCAGGGAAAATAAGCTGAGAGGAATGCAACATGGGATATTAGAGCTGATCATTAAAATGTTGTTGACTCTGGTGTTTAATGGTCTCCTCCTTAGTTGCAAGTAATGCTAGTGGGTCCCGAGACAAAACACAAATGTTTCTACCTAAAGGGTAGTAATGAGTGTGGGGGAGCTAGTGTGAATCCCTGGAGATTGGCTGTGTGGTGATCCACTTATGTACTTTTGTATAAACTGGCACTCTTCTGAATCCAAGTACTCCTCTTGTTAGCTTCCAGGGCCTCAGCCCCACAGCTACTGGGTCCACTTCCTTCAGAACCTTCATGTCCACATAGACTGGGCCTATTCCTCTCAGGCCTCAGTACCTACATTAACTTGGCCTACCTCCTCCAGGGCCTCCAGCTCTAGGTTTTTTTGAATGGCAGAGTTTTCTAGGACACGACAACCACAATCTACCAATGCATTGAATTTCCCATCTGAATCCTCAATAATCACAATTGAGATTGCCTTTGTCTCAATGTTCAAATGCTGATATTGACGCTCAATGTGGAGTGCAGTTATGTAAACAAGGAAGCCTTGTCATCCAGAAGCCATTTGGGCACCTAGGTAGTTCTAAAACAGCTCTCAGATTGGAGTGTCTCATGACAAAAGGCATCCAAGCAAACCAGGCACTGGTATGAGCTACTGGTATGAGAGTTAGGGTTAGGAGTCGGCCATTCAAGCTCTCAGACCTGCTCCACCATTTGATAAGATCATGAATGATTTGAGTGTGACCTCAACTCTACTTTCCCGTCTTATTCTTGTACCCTTTGACTCCTGTCTCAGTCAAGAAGCTATTTGACTTAGCTTCAAAAATATTCCAAGAGCCAGCCTCCACTACACCTTGGGCAAAAGAATTTCACAGCCGAACAACCTTCCGCAAGAAAAAAAATCCTCTTCATTTTAACTGGGGCTAAAAGGATCAATGTATAAGGGGGAACGGGGAGAGTTGGGATCAGGATATTGAATTTGATGATCAGCCATGATCAAAATGAATGGTGGAGCAGGCTCGAAGAGTCGAATGGCCTACTCCTGCTTGTAGTTTCTATGTTTCTATCCCTATAGCTGGAGTACTGTGTGCAGTTCTGGTCACCACACTATAGGAAGGATATGATAGCAATAGAGGGGGTATAGAGGAGATTCACCACGATGTACCTGGGATGGACCATTTGAGCTATAAGGAGAGACTGGATAGGCATGGATTGTTTCTATAGAGCAGAGATGTCTAAGGGGGCCATGATTGAGGTGTATAAGATTATGAGCGGTATGGACAGGGTGAATAGGAAGCAGCTTTTCTCCTTGGTTGAGGGGTCAATCATGAAGGGGCATAGTTTTAGTGTAAGGGGCAGGAGGTTCAGAGGGGATTGAGAAAAAGCCCTTTTCACTCAGATGATGGTGAGAATCTGGAATGTATAGTCTGGAAAGGAACTGGAGGCTGGAAACTTTACAATCTTTAAAAAATATTTGGATGAGCACTTGAAATATCATAACATTCAGGAAATGGGACAAGTGCAGGGAAATGGGATTGTGGCACCTTTAGTGGAATTGTCAATGCAGACTCGATGGGCCGAAGAGTCTTTTTTGCGCTGTATGACTCTATGAATCTATGGGCAGAATTTTACGACCTCATCATCCCCATTTTGTGGCGCGAAAAAGTCTTAAAATCGGGCATGATGTGATTAGCTGGAATGGCGCCTGTTTTCACCCCCAGTCCCATTTTACCACAAAAAAATCAGCACAATCAGGACCCACCCAAAACGGGCAAAACGTCAATTTGCATTTTTTTGCATTCATCACAATGTAATTAACGAGTTTCTCTCCCAATCATCCCAGCTCGCCTGCCTTAACCACCTTTTTTCGCTGCAGCTGGAATCGATGAAGAAAACACGTTGAGTATAAAAGTTGGTTTCAGGTGCAGGCATAGTGAAGGCGAGCGAGGAGGTAGGTTCTGCGTTCAAAGTGCTCCATGCTGCTGAGGGGGAGGGGTTGTTTTGTGGCAGCCATGTTGCATTTCGGGTCGGGGGGGGGGAACTGCAAGTGTGTGTGGGAGGCTTTTGTTCTCATGGGGTCTGACTTTGGACTCTCAGCGCGGACCTAGGTCTGAGCGCTGACCTTGGGTCTTAGCGCTGACTCTGGGTCCTAGTGCTGGCAGCAGCAAGCACAGTTGCTGGTGGGAGATGGGCTAAAAACTCTCTAAAGTGGCAGTGCTGCAGCCTCAGGACTTGTCAAGCAGCACTGTCTGTGGCCATTACTGCATGGGTTCTGGGTGTGTGTTTGTGAGTGGGGAGGGAATGGGGGGGGGGGGGGTGGGGGGTGGGGCTGTGTTGCCCTCTGGGGGCTGTGGGGGGATATGGGGAATGTGTGTTGCTGGGGGGCTCTGGGGGGGGGAATGTGGGAAGTGTGTGTTGCTCGGGGCTGTGGGGGGGGGGGGTGGAGTGGTTATGGGGAATGTGTGTTCCTGGGCTGGAGTGAGCAGAGTTCTTTAACCTCTCCGCCTGTCTCTCCCCTTCCCCAACCCCCTCTCTGAGACGGCTTTTGCAATGCAACCCATTGATTTTGCTGTTCTTTTGGAGCTGAGGAGGAGGAGCAGGAGAATGAATTGCGGGTAAAGAAGGCCCAGGCCTTGCCACTGGCAGGAGTAGAGGGAGACGGCTGCCAGAGGCATGACGTGGCTGCCATTTGCCTGAGGGGAGGTGGGGTGCAGGAGAAGGAGGGAGCAGAGACCCCTGCCACTCACAGAGCAGAGACCCCACATGCAAGTGTCCTTTGAGCAACTGTTGGACATCACATGCCGCCGACGGCTCCGGCTCCAAAAGAAGACAATGCAACACCTGTGCCAGTTGTTGCAGGACCTGATACCTCCGGGCACAGCAGGTCACCCACTTCCGATGGCTGTGAAAGTGACGGCCGCCTTAAACTTTTACGCCACCAGATCCTTCCAGACTGAGAATGGAGACCTTTGTGGCATTTCCCAACCATCCATCCACAAGTGTGTGAAGGAAGTCACAGATGCCCTGTATAAAAGTGCCTTCAAAATAAGTGGTAATATAAAAACGTAAAAGTGAGACTTTAAAGTGTCTAAATATTCTAACTAACTAGTGTTCTCCTTCACCTGTGCCATCTTTCTGCTGCTACAACTTCTTAACTTTATGTGGCTTACTACTACATCTCGGTGTCTCCCCAGGATGTACATCGGACAAAGAACAATACAACACAGGAACAGGCCCTTCGGCCCTCCGGCCCCCCAAGCCCGCGCCACTCCCTGATCCAAACTAGATCATTCTTTTGTATCCCTCCATTCCCACTCTGTTCATGTGGCTATCTAGATAAGTCTTAAACGTTTCCAGTGTGTCCGCCTCCACCACCTTGCCCGGCAGCGCATTCCAGGCCCCCACCACCCTCTGTGTAAAATATGTCCTTCTGATATCCGTGTTAAACCTCCCCTCGTGAACGTCACCACCTGGGGAAAAGCTTCCCACCGTTCACCCTATCTATGCCTTTCATAATTTTATACACCTCTATTAGGTCTCCCTTCATCCTCCGTCTTTCCAGTGAGAACAACCCCAGTTTACCCAATCTCTCCTCATGACTAAGCCCCTCCATACCAGGCAACATCCTAGTAAACCTCCTCTGCACTCTCTCTAAAGCCTCCACGTCCTTCTCGTAGTGTGGCGACCAGAACTGGACGCAGTATTCCAAATGCGGCCGAACCAACGTTCCATACATCTGCAACATCAGACCCCAATCTTTATACTCTATGCCCCATCCTATAAAGGCAAGCATGCCATATGCCTTCTTCACCACCTTCTCCACCTGTGACGTCACCTTCAAGGATCTGTGGACTTGCACACCCAGGTCCCTCTGCGTATCTACACCCTTTATGGTTCTGCCATTTATCGTATAGCTCCCCCCTACATTAGCTCTACCAAAATGCATCACTTCGCATTTATCTGGATTGAACTCCATCTGCCATTTCTTTGCCCAAATTTCCAGCCTATCTATATCCATCTGTAGCCTCTGACAATGTTCCTCACTATCTGCAAGTCCAGCCAATTTCGTGTCGTCCGCAAACTTACTGATCACCCCAGTTACACCTTCTTCCAGATCGTTTATACAAATCACAAACAGCAGAGGTCCCAATACAGAGCCCTGCGGAACACCACTAGTCACAGGCCTCCAGCCGGAAAAAGACCCTTCCACTACCACCCTCTGTCTTCTGTGACCAAGCCAGTTCTCCACCCATCTAGCCACCTCCCCCTTTATCCCATGAAATCCAACCTTTTGCACCAACCTACCATGACGTACTTTGTCAAATGCTTTACTAAAGTCCATATAGACGACATCCACGGCCCTTCCCTCATCAACCATTCTAGTCACTTCTTCAAAAAACTCCACCAGGTTAGTGAGGCATGACCTCCCTCTCACAAAACCATGCTGACTATCGTTAATGAGTTTATTCCTTTCTAAATGCGCATACATCCTATCTCTAAGAATCCTCTCCAACAACTTCCCTACCACGGACGTCAAGCTCACCGGCCTATAATTTCCCGGGTTATCCTTCCTACCCTTCTTAAATAACGGGACCACATTAGCTATCCTCCAATCCTCTGGGACCTCACCTGTGTCCAGTGACGAGACAAAGATTTGCATCAGAGGCCCAGCGATTTCATCTCTCGTCTCCCTGAGCAGCCTGGGATAGATTCCATCAGGCCCTGGGGATTTGTCAGTCTTTATATTCTCTAAAAAACCTAACACTTCTTCCCTTGTAATGGAGATTGTCTCTAACGGTTCAACACTCCCCTCCGAGACACTCCCAGTCGACACATCCCTCTCCTTTGTGAATACCGACGCAAAGTATTCATTTAGGATCCCCCCAACTTCTTTGATCTCCCCTACTTCGGAGATGGAGGTGGCCAGCTGTCTACCATGCCTCATGGCCTCTGATACCCTTGGCATCTGGAGGGCCTGGACCTTGAGGGCCCTGGTTGGCTTCCCCTTTCACCTTTCACCTGACGAAGGGGCAGCGCTCCAAAAGCTAGTGGCATTTGCTACCAAATAAATCTGTTGGACTTTAACCTGGTGTTGTTAGACTTCTTACTGTGGCTTCCAGGTGTCAGGGACATATCCATGACACCCTCTTCATCCCGCTGCCCCTGGGATGTCCCAGTGTCAGGAAGGAGGAAGCCAGAAGGTATAGCCACAGCTAACTCTCCTGGGTGGAAGGCCCCTGCATGGGATCAAGCCCTTCTTCCTCCCTTCGGGTTCCTGTGGGCCCCTGCGTTACCATGGGACAGCAGTGCTTCTGCAGTGAGCTCCAGAAGCTCTGGTGTCACCTGGCCTTGCCAGTCTTGGAGGACCACCTGTGTTCTTGCCATGGTGGGCGAGCCCTCAGCAATGGCCCATTTGAATCGGGGGGACTACCTGACAATGGCAGCAGCAAGTGCCCTCTGAGACTGGGCCACTGGGCTCTGCAGCCTCTCATCTGTGACCCTCTGTTACTGGGCCATGCTTCGCAGCCCCTCAGCCATAAGCCTCTGTGAGTGGACCATGTTCTCAAGGGCTGCAGCCATAGCCTGCTGTGTCTCAGCACTGTCCTACTGGGTCTCCTGCAAGCTCTCAAGCCTCTCAGCCATGGATTACAGAATTTCGATAAGCCTGTTGTGACTCGGCCACAGCCCTTTGGGACTCCGCTGTGGCCTGCTGTGACTTGGCCATCACTTGGAGCCTGCCACTCATTGTGAGGATCCCCGCTCCAGGCTTTCCACTGCAGATGCCACCCTGCAGTGGCCTGGGATTCACACAAGACAGGCAATAGCTGGTCCACCTGAAAGCTTTGGGACTCCTCCCAACAGCCTCACAGTCAGTCCAGTGTTGCTGTCAGCCCCTCCTGCTCTGTTGCTGCATCTCCTGCAGCTGAGGGAGAAGTGATCGCAGAGGCCTAGCATGTAGCCTGGTACCAGTTGAGTCCTTGCCTCTGGCAGGCCCTCACATGCCAGAGGCCTCGGACGTTCCCTCTCCACCTGATGTACATCAGCAGATGTGTCGTGCACATAGGGAAAGACCCAGCTGCCTCGGCACTAACTGGACCCACTGATGTGAGAGCCTCTGGGATGGTGAACTTCAAGGTGGAAGCTGACGCAAACCTGGTGCCGGCCTCGGATGTCCCTACATTAGCTTCCTCCGAGCAGTCCTCCGAGCTGTCAGGGCAGGATGAATGGGAGCAACGGGGGGGTGGCCCAAACGATGCCCGATGGCCCAAACAGGTCGGGGTTCCTTCCTGCAACACAGAACACAAACATAGAACATAGAACAGTACAGCACAGAACAGGCCCTTCGGCCCACGATGTTGTGCCGAGCTTTATCTGAAACCAAGATCAAGCTATCCCACTCCCTATCATCCTGGTGTGCTCCACGTGCCTATCCAATAACCGCTTAAATGTTCCTAAAGTGTCTGACTCCACTATCACTGCAGGCAGTCCATTCCACACCCCAACCACTCTCTGCGTAAAGAACCTACCTCTGATATCCTTCCTATATCTCCCACCACGAACCTTATAGTTATGCCCCCTTGTAATAGCTCCACCCACCCGAGGAAATAGTCTTTGAACGTTCACTCTATCTATCCCCTTCATCATTTTATAAACCTCTATTAAGTCTCCCCTCAGCCTCCTCCGCTCCAGAGAGAACAGCCCTAGCTCCCTCAACCTTTCCTCAGAAGTCCTACCCTCCAAACCAGGCAGCATCCTGGTAAATCTCCTCTGCACTCCTTCCAGTGCTTCCACATCCTTCTTATAGTGAGGTGACCAGAACTGCACACAATATTCCAAATGTGGTCTCACCAAGGTCCTGTACAGTTGCAGCATAACCCCACGGCTCTTAAACTCCAACCCCCTGTTAATAAAAGCTGGTAAGAAGTTTAACAACACCAGGTTAAAGTCCAACAGGTTTATTTGGTAGCAAAAGCCACACAAGCTTTCGGAGCTGCAAGCCCCTTCTTCAGGTGAGTGGAAATTCTGTTCACAGACAGAGCATATAAAGACACAAACTCAATTTACATGAATAATGGTTGGAATGCGAATATTTACAACTAATCAAGTCTTTAAGAAACAAAACAACATGAGTGGAGGGAGCATCAAGACAGGCTAAAAAGATGTGTATTGTCTCCAGACAAGACAGCCAGTGAAACTCTGTGGGGGTTACAAATAGTGGGACATGAACCCAATATCCCGGTTGAGGTCGTCCTCGTGTGTGCGGAACTTGGCTATCAGTTTCTGCTCAGCGACTCTGCGCCGTCGTGTGTCGCGAAGGCCGCCTTGGAGAACGCTTACCCGAATATCAGAGGCCGAATGCCCGTGACCGCTGAAGTGCTCCCCAACAGGAAGAGAACAGTCTTGCCTGGTGATTGTCGAGCGGTGTTCATTCATCCGCTGTCGCAGCGTCTGCATAGTTTCCCCAATGTACCATGCCTTGGGACATCCTAACACACTATAGGCCTTCTTCACAGCTCTATCCACTTGAGTGGCAACCTTTAGAGATCTGTGGATATGGACCCCAAGATCTCTCTGTTCCTCCACAGTCTTCAGAACCTTACCTTTCACCCTGTAATCCACATTTAAATTAGTCCTACCAAAATGAATCACCTCACATTTATCAGGGTTAAACTCCATTTGCCATTTTTCAGCCCAGATTTGCATCCTATCTATGTCTCTTTGCAGCCTACAACAGCCCTCCACCTCATCACTACTCCACCAATCTTGGTGTCATCAGCAAATTTACTGATCCACCCTTCAGCCCCCTCCTCTAAGTCATTAATAAAAATCACAAAGAGCAGAGGACCAAGCACTGACCCCTGTGGCACTCCGCTAGCAACCTGCCTCCAGTCCGAAAATTTTCCATCCACCACCACCCTCTGTCTTCGATCAGACAGCCAGTTACCTATCCAATCGGCCAACTTTCCCTCTATCCCACACCTCCTCACTTTCATCATAAGCCGACCATGGGGGACCTTATCAAACGCTTTACTAAAATCCATGTATATGACATCAACTGCCCTACCTTCATCAACACACTTAGTTACCTCCTCAAAAAATTCAATCAAATTTGTGAGGCACGACTTGCCCTTCACGAATCCGTGCTGACTATCCCGGATTAATCCGCATCTTTCAAAATCCCATCCCTAAGGACCTTTTCCATCAATTTACCAACCACCGAAGTAAGACTAACTGGTCTATAATTACCAGGGTCATTTCTGTTCCCTTTCTTAAACAGAGGAACAACATTTCCATTCTCCAGTCCTCTGGCACTATCCCTGTGGACAGCGAGGACCCAAAGATCAAAGCCAAAGGCTCTGCAATCTCATCCCTTGCCTCCCAAAGAATCCTAGGATATATTTCAAAGTTAAGTGCAAGGGAGGGAGAGGAATTTGGGCTGCATGCAACTTACTTTAGGTATCTCCAACAAGTGGAGGATGGGCAGGTGCTCACTTCTATGCTGTCGCTGATGTTGCGGGATGCCTTTCTCTCCTGCAAGTCCAGTTCCCACTCCTCAAAGGGGATGAGGACCCAGATCTCAGGCACACCACCCCCTGTCTTCACCCTCTGCCAGCGATTATGGGCACTCTTCTCCTGTGGGACAGGAGGAGCCATGTAAAATCTGGCATGAATCCTGGAGGGTATCAAAGGGTGGTCCTCAGAGCACAAGGGTCGTGAAACTCTTGGAGGGGAGGAGTGAGGTGCTTGGAGTCAGGGGCTGGAGGCATGCAGGGTGCAGGGTGGGTGGGGAGATCTGGGGGTCATTTAGGGGGAAGATGCTTGATGAGGTTAAATGCTCATCCTGACTGGTGTCTCTCAGTTCCTCTCTCTCAGGGAGATATCTACACTGACTGGTATCTCTCAGTCCGTCTCTCAAGGAGATATCTGTACACTGACTGGTGTCTCTCAGCCCCTCTCTCTCAGGGAGATATCTACACTGACTGGTATCTTTCAGTCCGTCTCTCAAGGAGATATCTGTACACTGACTGGCGTCTCTCAGTGGTGAAACTTTGGAATTCTTTAACCCAGAAAACTGTAGAGGACGAGTCTGTGAACATTTTAAAGGCCGAGATTGATAGGTTACTAATCAGTTGGGGAATTACGAGTTACAGAGATAAGGCAGGAAAGTGGATTTATTGAGTGCCCCATCAGCCATGAGATTATTTGCAACGCTGCTTTCTGGTTCTCCTGGCCAGTGCCCTGGCACTCAAATATGTTGCCACTGCCTCCAAGGCTGCATTCCCATCCTTTCCCATGGGACAGCATCCTGCTGGAGGAAAGAGGTGTCTCACCTTGCCCCCACCGCCCCCAGTGACCTGGCCAGATCTGCATCCAAAAATCAGGGAGCTGTTTTCCTGGAGGCCATTTCTTCCTGCACTGCCTGCCAGTCTGTCCATTCTTGGGGGTTTTTATTGGAGCTTTCCCTTGTTAGGGCAGATCATCTGCAGGCAGTTTGGGCGAGTCACGTTAGACAATTCCAGTGAGTATACCTTGTTTTACCTTGTTACCAGTTTGCCTTGTTACCATGGAGGGGAAGCCAAGTCAGCACTTGCAGGTGTGCTGATGGGGGAGGGGGAGGATGTGCCTCAGTGATGATTGGGGGCAGAGGAGAGAGAAGGTCATGTCATTAGCAATCAGGGCTGGGAGGGTGGGGTGATGAGGGGGCCATGTGCAAGGGAGTCCGGGGCGTGGGGGTGTGGGGGGGGGGGTTAAAGAGGTCAGTAATGCTGGGGGGTCCCCAATGTCTGTGGGAGGGAAGGGAGGTATCTGGCCCGGGGAGGGGGGGGGGGGCGGTGGGGGGGTGAAGTCTATCAGGAGAGTACTTTTTCCGTGCATGTGCAGTTTGTGGTTCCGATCTGAGCTTCAGGCTACCTGGTAAATTAAGCCCTGACCACTGCCTCTCGTGGCTAGAAATGGTCTAGCCGATATTTTCAACGACTGAGTGCATATGATTGGGAGTGAAAACTCGCCCAAAAAAGAGATCAGGAACTCTCCCGTTTTCACGCTAGCTGTACACTGAGAAAAAACCTCATAAAATTCTGCCCTATGACTCTCTATAACTCTATGAGCAGAATTTTTGCATCCCGTTCACCACGGGAATTGTAGCGGGTGGGACATGAACCATGCAAAGGTCCGTTGACCTTGGGTGGGATTGGCCAGTCTTGGGCCGAGTGTTGCCAGAAAACCACACTCTATAACTTGCCCTGACATGGGAGGCTCCTTATTATTCAACTGTGTCCCCCAGTTCTGGTCTCCCACAATGGGAAACATCCTCTCAGCATCCACCCTATCAAGTCCCTCAGCATCTTATATGTTTCAATAAGATAGAACATAGAACAGTACAGCACAGAACAGGCCCTTCGGCCCTCGATGTTGTGCCGAGCTTTGTCCGAAACCAAGATAAAGCTATCCCACTCCCTATCATCCTGGTGTGCTCCATGTGCCTATCCAATAATCGCTGAAAGTTCCTAAAGTGTCCGACTCCACTATCACAGCAGGCAGTCCATTCCACACCCCAACCACTCTGAGTAAAGAACCTACCTCAGACATCCCTCCTAATTCTCCCACCATGAACCTTATAGTTATGCCCCCTAGTAACAGCTACATTCACCCGAGGAAATAGTCTCTGAACATCCACTCTATCTATCCCCCTTATCATCTTATAAACCTCTATTAAGTCGCCCTGCATCCTCCTCCGCTCCAAAGAGAAAAGCCCCAGCTCCCTCAACCTTTCCTCATAAGACCTACCCTCCAAACCAGGCAGCATCCCGATAAATCTCCTCTGCACTCTCTCCAATGCTTCCACATCCTTCTTATAGTGAGGTGACCAGAACTGCACACACTATTCCAAATGTGGTCTCACCAAGGTCCTGTACAGTTGCAGCATAACCCCATGGCTCTTAAACTCAAACCCCCTGTTAATAAACACTAACACACTATAGGCCTTCTTCACGGCTCTATCCACTTGAGTGGCAACCTTCAGAGATCTGTGGATATGAAACCCAAGATCTCTCTGTTCCTCCACATTCCTCAGAACCCTGTCGTTGACCCTGTAATCTGCATTCAAATTTGTCCTACCAAAATGAATCACCTCACACTTATCAGTGTTAAACTCCATCTGCCATTTTTCGGCCCAGCTCTGCATCCTATCAATGTCTGTTTGCAGCCAACAACAGCCCTCCACCTCATCCACTACTCCACCAACCTTGGTGTCATCAGCAAATTTACTGACCCACCCTTCAGGCCCCTCCTCCAAGTCATTGATAAAAATCACAAATAGTAGAGGACCCAGCACTGATCCCTGTGGTACACCGCTGGTAACTGGTCTCCAGTCTGAAAATTTTCCATCCACCACCACCCTCTGTCTTCTATGAGATATGATGTGGAGATGGCGGCGTTGGACTGGGGTAAACACAGTAAGAAGTTTAACAACACCAGGTTAAAGTCCAACAGGTTTATTTGGTAGCAAAAGCCACACAAGCTTTCGGAGCTCTAAGCCCCTTCTTCAGGTGAGTGGGAATTCTGTTCACAAACAGAGCATATAAAGACACAAACTCAATTTACATGAATAATGGTTGGAATGCGAATACTTACAACTAATCAAGTCTTTAAGAAACAAAACAATGTGAGTGGAGAGAGCATCAAGACAGGCTAAAAAGATGTGTATTGTCTCCAGACAAGACAGCCAGTGAAACTCTGCAGGTCTAGGCAACTGTGGGAGTTACAAATAGTGTGACATGAACCCAATATCCCGGTTGAGGTCGTCCTCGTGTGTGCGGAACTTGGCTATAGGTTTCTGCTCAGCGACTCTGCGCTGTCGTGTGTCGCGAAGGCCGCCTTGGAGAACGCTTACCCGAATGTCAGAGGCCGAATGCCCGTGACCGCTGAAGTGCTCCCCAACAGGAAGAGAACAGTCTTGCCTGGTGATTGTCGAGCGGTGTTCATTCATCCGTTGTCGCAGTGTCTGCGTAGTTTCCCCAATGTACCATGCCTCGGGACATCCTTTCTTGCAGCGTATCAGGTCGACAACGTTGGCCGAATTGCAAGAGTATGTACCGTGTACCTGGTGGATGGTGTTCTCACGTGAGATGATGGCATCTGTGTCGATGATCCGGCATGTCTTGCAGAGGTTGCTGTGGCAGGCTTGTGTGGTGTCATGGTCACTGTTCTCCTGAAGGCTGGGTAGTTTGCTGCGGACAATGGTCTGTTTGAGGTTGTGCGGTTGTTTGAAGGCAAGAAGTGGGGGTGTGGGGATGGCCTTGGCGAGATGTTCATCTTCATCAATGACATGTTGAAGGCTCCGGAGGAGATGCCGTAGCTTCTCCACTCCGGGCAAGTACTGGACAACGAAGGGTACTCTGTCCACTGTGTCCCGTGTTTGTCTTCTGAGGAGGTCGGTGCGGTTTTTTGCTGTGGCGCGTTGGAACTGTTGATCAATGAGTCGAGCGCCATATCCTGTTCTTATGAGGACAGGATATGGCGCTCGACTCATTGATCAACAGTTCCAACGTGCCACAGCAAAAAACCGCACCGACCTCCTCAGAAGACAAACACGGGACACAGTGGACAGAGTACCCTTCGTTGTCCAGTACTTCCCCGGAGCGGAGAAGCTACGGCATCTTCTCCGGAGCCTTCAACATGTCATTGATGAAGACGAACATCTCGCCAAGGCCATCCCCACACCCCCACTTCTTGCCTTCAAACAACCGCACAACCTCAAACAGACCATTGTCCGCAGCAAACTACCCAGCCTTCAGGAGAACAGTGACCATGACACCACACAATCCTGCCACAGCAACCTCTGCAAGACGTGCCGGATCATCGACACAGATGCCATCATCTCACGTGAGAACACCATCCACCTGGTACACGGTACATACTCTTGCAATTCGGCCAACGTTGTCGACCTGATACGCTGCAAGAAAGGATGTCCCGAGGCATGGTACATTGGGGAAACTATGCAGACACTGCGACAACGGATGAATGAACACCGCTCGACAATCACCAGGCAAGACTGTTCTCTTCCTGTTGGGGAGCACTTCAGTGGTCACGGGCATTCGGCCTCTGATATTCGGGTAAGCATTCTCTAAGGCGGCCTTTGCGACACACGACAGCGCAGAGTCGCTGAGCAGAAACTGATAGCCAAGTTCCGCACACACAAGGACGGCCTCAACCGGGATATTGGGTTCATGTCACACTATTTGTAACCCCCACAGTTGCGTGGACCTGCAGCGTTTCACTGGCTGTCTTGTCTGGAGACAATACACATCTTTTTAGCCTGTCTTGATGCTCTCTCCATTCACATTGTTTTGTTTCTTAAAGACTTGATTAGTTGTAAGTATTCGCATTCCAGCCATTATTCATGTAAATTGAGTTTGTGTCTTTATATGCTCTGTTTGTGAACAGAATTCCCACTCACCTGAAGAAGGGGCTTAGAGCTCCGAAAGCTTGTGTGGCTTTTGCTACCAAATAAACCTGTTGGACTTTAACCTGGTGTTGTTAAACTTCTTTCTATGAGATAGCCAGTTATTTATCCAATCGGCCAAATTTCCCTCTATCCCGCACTTCCTTACTTTCTTCATGAGCCCACCATGGGGGACCTTATCAAACGCCTTCCTAAAATCCATGTGTACGACATCAACTGCTCTACCTTCATCTACACACTTAGTTACCTCCTCAAAGAATTCAATCAAATTTGTGAGGCAAGGCTTACCCTTCACGAATCCATGCTGACTATCATGGATTAAGCTGCATCTTTCCAAATGGTCATAAATCCTATCCCTCAGGACCTTTTCCATTAACTTACTGACCACTGAAGTAAGACCAACTGGCCTATAATTACCAGGGTCATTCCTATTTCCTTTCTTGAACAGAGGAATAACATTTGCCACTTTCCAGTCCTTTGACACGATCCCCGTGGACAGTGAGGACCCAAAGATCAAAGCCAAAGGCTCTGCAATCTCATCCCTTGCCTCCCAAAGAATCCTAGGATATATCCCATCTGGCCCAGGGGACTTATCGACCCTCAGGTTTTTCAAAATTGCTAATACACCTTCCCTCAGAACATCTACCTCCTCCAGCCAATCAACCTATATCCCACTCTCATCCTCAAAAACATGGCCCCTCTCCTTAGTGAACACTGAAGAAAAGTATTCATTCATCGCTTCTCCTATCTCTTCTGACTCCATGCACTATCTTTGATCGGCTTTTGTGAACCATGGTTCCCTCACTTGGCTCTGTTGCTGCATCTCTGGCAGCTGAGGGAGAAGTGATCTCAGAGGCCCAGCATGTAGCCTGGGGCCAGCTGAGTCCTCAAGTCCAGCAGGCCCCCGTATGCCAGAGGCCTCGGATGTTCCCTCCTCCACCTGATGTACATTATCAGATGTGTCGTGCTCACCAGAGAGTGATCCAGAAGCCTCAACACTAACTGGACCCACCGATGTGTCAGTATCTGGGATGGTAAGTTGTGAGTTGGAAGCTGACACCAAAACTGTGCCACCCTCGGAGGTCCCTTCACCCATATCCTCCAAGGACTCGTCCGAGCTGTCCGGACCAGGATGGGCAGGAGCTGGAGTCCAGAAGGCCCTGGGGCGTCCGGATCTGTCCCTGAAACACAGGACACAAGATTAAGTGCAAGGGAGGGAGGGGAATCCGGGATGCCAAACACGTGATTCACATTTCTCCATTGAACTTAGAACAATGCACCAAAGCAGCCCATTCACATAGCTGTAAAGACACCCCTTAAAGGTCACTACCATATCTGCGTCCGCAACCTCCCCTGGCAGCAAGTTCCAGGCACCCACTACCCTCTCTGTGCAAATAAACATGCCTCGTAAATCTCCTTTAAGCCTTGTCCCTCGCACCCGAAACTCGTGCCCCGAGAAGTTGTCTCAAAGTGAGTGGAGGAATGACAGGTGCTCACGCCCTGACGGCAGCCCGACCATGCTGTCGCTGACGGCCCGCATCTCCCCTTCTCCGGAGAGCTCTAGCGCCTGCTCCTCAAAGGGGGTGAGGACTCGGAGGTCTGGCTCACCACCCCCTGTCTTCACCCTCTCCTGGGTGTTATGGTGGGTCTTCTCCTGGTGGAGACAAAAGGAGTCATGAAATAAATGGTGGCGAGAGTCCTGCAGAGTGTCAGGTGGTGGCCCATCGAGGGTAAGTGCAGTGGGGCTCTTAGGGGGATAGGAAGGAGGTGCTTGGCTGTCAGGAGCTGGAAGCATGCAGGTTGCTGGGGATGGAAGGATCTGGCGGAGATTTGGGGAAGATGCAAGATGGGGTTCAGCACTCACCCTTGCTGCACAAATGAGGTCATTCACTTTTTTTTGTCACTGCTTCGTGGTTCGGGAGCCAATGCCCTGGCACTGACCGAGGCAGCGACTGCCTTCCAAGCCACATTTCCTTCAGAACCCCTGGGTCTGTGTCCTCCTGGGGGGAAGAGGGTATCCCACCTCATCTTTGTTGCATCCAGTAGCCTCCCCTGGTCGCCCTCAGGAAATCGGGGCCTGGTTGTGCGCACATTTTGTGCAGGACTGCCTGCCTGCCTGTCCATCCTTGTGTTTTTAATGGAGCTGCCCCTCGTTAGGGCAGATCAGCTGCAGGCAGTTTGGCAGAGCATTCCAGCAAGTTCCATGCAGTTTGCTTGTTAGCATTGAGGGGAAGGCAAGTGAGCTGTGCTGGTGGGAGGGAGGGGGGGGTAGTCCAGAGGAGATGGGGGCCTTGTGCGGGAGGGTCCAGCGTAAGGGTAATGGGGAACACCCTGCCTGATATCTGTAGGGGAAGGGGGGATCTCTCTGCTTGAGATCAGTGGGGGGGGTGAAGGGGGTCCGCTGCCAATCTACCTGAGATCAGTGGGGGAAGGAGGGTCCACTGCCACTCTGCCTGGTATCAGTGGGGGGGAAGAGGGTGTCTGCTGCCACACTGCCCGAGATCAGTGGGGGGGGGGGGGGGGGGGGCCCGTGATCAGTCTGGGTGGCGAGGATGGGGGGGATAAGGGGGTCAGTAATGTTGTAGGGGTGGGCAATGTCTGTGGGGGCCGGGGAAGGCATTATCCGGCCCAGGAGGGATGTGGCAGGGGAGCATTAGTCTATCTTTCTTTTCTGCACAGGCGCATTTGGGCGGCATGGTAGCACAGTGGTTAGCACTGCTGCTTCACAGCTCCAGGGTCCCGGGTTCGATTCCCGGCTCGGGTCACTGTCTGTGTGGAGTTTGCACATTCTCCTCGTGTCTGCGTGGGTTTCCTCCGGGTGCTCCGGTTTCCTCCCACAGTCCAAAGATGTGTGGGTTAGGTTGATTGGCCAGGTTAAAAATTGCCCCTTAGAGTCCTGGGATGCGTAGGTTAGAGGGATTAGCGGGTAAATATGTGGGGTGGGATTGTGGTCGGTGCAGACTCGATGGGCCGAATGGCCTCCTTCTGCCCTGTAGGGTTTCTATGATTTTCTATGATTTGGAGGTGCCGATCGGAGCTGCAGGGTTTCGGGCATGTTAAGCCTCACCACAGGCTTGTGCAGCGCAGTTCGGACTCGCTGATATTTTTGCAGGCAGAGTGCATGTGGGGGCGCCTGAGAACAGATCTAAAAGTTGGATCTCAAGTCCCCCCAGCACTTAGAATCAAAATGGTAAAATAGGGCCCTAAGGCTCAATTTAAGCATGGCCAATCCACCTACTCGCACGCACATCTTTGAACTGTGGGAGGAAAATAGAGCACCCAAAGGAAACCCAAGCAGACACAGGGAGAACATGCAAACTCCACACAGATAGTCAGCCGAGGCCGGAATTGAACACTGGCGCTGTGAGGCAACCTCTTTTGATGAGGAGAACGGGAAAATGGAGAGTTAAATGGAAGGGAATCCACAACATTGGGCTGTGCCCACGTCCAAACCATAGAGGTTGATCCACAGGAAAGAAGACACCATTTCATCCCGACCCACCTCCAACCAGGTCACCATTATGACCCATACATTCATTAGCCTTACCCTGTCTCCATGGGTAGTGCCCCTTGACAATGTGCATCCTAATTTCCTAAAGGGGCAACAGCATGAGGCCCTCGTATAAAGTAACACACAAATTAAAGCACAACATATACTTATGTGACTCGAGCACACTTTCTGAGTGCTTCAGCAAGGTGCGTCCTCAACCCTAAGATCTACAAAGATCTGAAGGTTGTTACTAACTCCTGAGGTCCGAATTTTGCTCAATATCAGCATTCCGTGTGAGATCCGTTCAACAATAATCCCTTAATTGAAACCCTGTACGGCAATCATATTTCAGATCAGGACTGGGAGGTTGCATCCCCCCCTCTATCATTACTTCATTCTGGATTATGACACAGTCCGTGAGGAAGCCGAAATTTCAACATCGCAACCAGTGGAGCAAGCTCCTTATGCAACCCATTCAATCCCCATGCCATTGGTCTGGTGCTATAGGAAAGTGAGGGTTGGTATCAGGGAGTTGGTCTTTATATTGGGCCTGAGTGTTACTGATCGGGCAGATGGCCCAACAACAAGAACAGCGACAACTTTCATTTATACAGTGCCCGTTGTGCCTTATGATTCCAAGGAAGCTGAAATAATCTCACTTTTAGACACAGATAGAGGTGGCATTGAACATATTTCTCAGGTCTCACCATGTCGAATTCTCTTCCCACACCTAGTAGTGCACTAAGACAGACTTTCATCATAGCTAGTAATTCCTGGAATTTGTTGCGAGTCTGTTGCCAGAGGCTTATAGCTTGAGGGGCGTCACTGCACATAAAATGTGGCTGACCAGGAGTCCCTCCCACTCTTACCACCCACTGGTGTATTTGGAAGGATTTGCAGGTTGACACTCAACCTGTTTGGCTGTGTTGCATTGTGTTGTGTTATCTTTGGCCATCAAGTCCTGATGTTGGACTCAATCCCAGAGCTTCTGGCACAGAGACAGGGCACTACACATTGTGCCACAAGATCTCCTATAACTCACCATGTGTTACAGACTGATTCATTGTTAGTGGGGACTTGCGCTGTAGTGTAGTGGGTGATGTGGCTTTCTGGTTACTTCTGTATACATACTCCTAAATATATAGTTCCTACCTCTTTTCAGAAACATAACAATTTAATAGCACCTTTGATATAATGAAATGTCCCAAGGTGTTTCACAGGTGCATTAGAAAAGAAAGTATGATACTTGAGCCATTTTAAGAGATATTAGGTCAGATGACGAAAAGCTTGGTCAAAAATGTACATTATAAGAAGTGTCTTAGAGGAAGAAAGTGATCAAGGAAGTGGAGAGAGGGAGAGCTTTAGAGAAGGATGTAGAGTTCTAGACCCTGGGCAACTGAAGGCACAGCCACCAATGGTGAAGCAGTGAGAATGTGAGAATAACAAGAGGCCAGAGTTGACTGACTTCACCTTATTTGTTCTGGCCCATCCAGGCCAGAGCTGTCAGATGAACTCTGGGGTCTCATATTCACATCATCTCTAAGACCTATTCTCACCTCCATAACATTGGGGGTTGTGGGATTGGAGGAGATTACACAGATAGTGAGCCATAGATCATGGAGGCATTTGAAGACAAGGATAAGAATTTTGAAATCAAGGTGTCACTTTATTATCGGAGCCAATGTAGGTCAGTGGATACTGGGATGATAGGATAACAGGACTTGGTATGAGTTAAGACATGGTAGCAGAGCTTTGGATAACCCCAAGCTTATCAAATGCATAATGTGGGAGAGCAGCCAGGAATGCAGCGGAATCATTCAGGTACCAAAAGCATGGATCAGGCTTTCAACAGCAGACTACCGCTTTTCATTTCTCTTGCTCCAGTCCACAAATGATCAGATTTATTTAAAGTAATTTCATAACCTGACTTGGTTTGACTGTGTTATAACAATGGCTACAGTTCAAAAGCATGTCATTGGCTGTAAAATCCTTTGCAATGACCCAGATTGTGAAAGGTGCAACATAAATACAAACTGTTTCCTTAGTGGGATTCAGGTTGGTGGTCCAGTACCATTAATTGGGCACTGTACCCATTCTGGTGCCAACATGAAGGTCAGAAACCTGAGGGGGGCAGAAGTTATTTTGAAGAAGCACGTTGGCAGGTCACAGCCTATGTGGCCTATTATAACATGAGTTACTGTACTTCAAAGTAATCATTTTTTTGTTAAGTGTCTTTTGGTGTTTAGACAAGGTGCTATCAGTGAGAATGTTCATCTGCAAGAGCTGACAGAAGCTCGGTTCAATATCACATCTGAAAGACGGTACCTCCAACAGTGCCGAAGAGTTGCAGCGGTTCAAGAAGTTAGATAGAAAATCATCATGAGAAACTGCCTTCTATATCCAAAGCACAACTAATTGCCCTCTAATATTGGCCTCAGCATAGCACAGGACTTGAACCAATCCGGATTGGTTTAATTTTCCTGCAGCCCCAGGTTCAATGGCCAAATGTCAGTCCGAAGCTGGGAGATAGCTTTTGCTGCCATTAAGAAGCATCCATTTCCTGCTTTGTGAAAAATCCATACCTGGTTTTACAACAGACAGAAATAATTTTGTGATTGATGCCAAAGATTGTTCTGGAAAAGGAGTATTTTCCCTTATCGTCACCACAGAGAAAAAAGAAGCATTTTTTATATTTTCAGTCTCAACCAATTCAGTGAGTTCCAGGTCATTGCCACTAACTGTGTAAAAAAAAAGGCTCTTCTCACAGTCCCCCCTGTATCTCTTACCCAAAACGTTAAACCTGTGTCTTCCAGTCCTTGTACCATCAGCCAATGGGGAACAGCTTTTCTTTGCCTTTTGATTTCTCCTACCAAAGTGCACAACCTCACACTTCCCCGCATTAAACTCCATTTGCCATGTTTTTGCCCAGTCACCCAATCTATCTATATCCTGTTGCAGAATCACAATTTCCTCATTACAACCTGCCCTTCCACTTATCTTCATATCACGTTTATATTTGGAAACTTTACATTCTGTTCCTCCCTCCTGGTCATTAATGTAAATAATAACATTGTTAAATTTCACCCCTATCTTAGCTGATAAGACCATAAGATATAGGAGCAGAATTAGGCCTTTCGGCCCATCGAGTCTGCTCCACCCTTCAATCATGGCTAATATGATTCTCATCCGATTCTCCTGCCTTCTCCCCGTAACCCTTGATCTCCTTATTGATCAAGAACTTATCTATCTCTGTCTTAAAAACACTCAATGTGACCTGGCCTCCATAGCCCTCTGCAGCAATGAGTTCTGCAGATTCATCATCCTCTGGCTGAAGAAATTCCTCCTCATCTCAGCTTTAAAGGAACGTCCCTTCATTCTGATGTTGTACCCTCGAGTTCCAGTCTCTCCCATTAGCGGAAACACCCTCTCCACCTAGGCCTCTCAGTATTCTGTAAGTTTCAATTAGATTCCCCCTCATCCTTCTGAACTCCATCGAGTATAGAACCGGACTCCTCAACCGCTCCTCCTGTGACAAACCCTTCATTCTTGGGATCATTCTTGTGAGCCTACTCTGGACCCTTTCCAAGGCCAGCACATCCTTCCTTAGGTATGGGGCCTAAAACTGCTCACAATATTCCAAATGGGGTCTGACCAGAGCTTATACAGCCTCAGCAGTACATCCCTGCTGCTGTATTCTAGCCCTCTAGAAATGAATGCTAACATTGAATTTGCCTTCTTAACTGCTAGCTGAACCTGCATGTTAACCTTAAGAGAGTCCTGAACCAGGACTCCCAATCCCTTTCTGCTTCAGATTTATGAAGCCTTTCCCCATTTAGAAAATAGTCTGCGTTTCTTGCAGCATGAATCCATTCTCCCTCCATACTGTTTTATGGAGGAGGGCAGAATTATAGAAAAGCTTCAGCTGTTGCAGAGATATTCCTGTGTTAAAATATATGATTTGCAGCATAAAATTAATTGGCCCTCATTAAAAAAGACTGGCGCAATAAAGATTTTCCTGTCAGAAGGGATGTCATGATTAAAAGCATTGATAGTTGAAGGTGAAGACAGAATTGGTTGAGGCTGAAAATATGAAAAATGCTTCTTTTTTCTCTGTGGTGACTATAAAGGAAAACAGTCCTTTTCCAGAACAATCTATATTCCAAAATTATTTCTGTCTGTTGTAAAACCTGGTATGGATTTTTCACAAAGCAGGAAATGGATGCTTCTTGGTGGAAGCAAAAGCTATCTCCCAGCTTACTATAGGAGTGACATTTGGCCATTGAACCTGGGGCTGCAGGAAAATTAAACAAATCTGGATTGGTTCAAGTCCTATGCTGAGGTGTTCATTCACCAGGTGTTCATTCATCCAACTCGACAATCACCAGGCAAGAGTGTTCTCTTCCTGTTGGGGAACACTTCAGCGGTCACGGGCATTCGGCCTCTGATCTTCGGGTAAGTGTCCTCCAAGGTGGCCTTCACGACACACGACAACACAGAGTTGCTGAGCAGAGACTGATAGCCAAGTTCCACACACATGAGGACGGCCTCAACCGGGATCTTGGGTTCATGTCACACTATCTGTAACCCCCATGACTTGCCTGGGCTTGCAAAATCTCACTAACTGTCCTGGCTGGAGACAATACACATCTCTTTAACCTGTGCTTAACCCTCTCTCCACTCACATTGTCTGTACCTTTAAGACTTGATTACCTGTAAAAACTCGCATTCCAACCATTATTTTGTAAATTGAGTTTGTGTCTTTATATGCCCTGTTTGTGAACAGAACTCCCACTTACCTGACGAAGGGCAGCGCTCCGAAAGCTTGTGGCTTGTGCTACCAAATAAACCTGTTGGACTTTAACCTGGTGTTATGAGACTTCTTACTGTGTTTACCCCAGTCCAATGCCGGCATCTCCACATCACGGCTTCACAGCGCCAGGGACCTGGGTTCGACTCCAGACTTGGATCACTGTCTGTGTGGAGTTTGCACGTTCTCCTCCTGGGTTTTCTGCGGGTGCTCCGGTTTCCTCCCACAGTCTGAAAGATGTGCTGGTTAGGTGCATTGACCCGAACAGGCGCCGGACTGTGGCGACTTGGGGAATTTCACAGTAATTTCATTGCAGTGTTAATGTAAGCCTCACTTGTGACGAACAAATAAACTGTAACTTTAACTTCACTGGAGCATTGCAGCAGGCCAAGGACAGAAATGTTAGGAATGGGTTAACAGACCTTCCAATCAAGTCCTAATTTGATGTCAATTATTCAATAGAAGTCACTGTTATAAAGAGGGGTTACATGGGGCACTATTTTGTTGGTGGAGAATTTTGTGTGAAGTTGGATCAAAGAACCAAAGGTATTGTTATGAAGAAGCAGAACTTGGGTTTTTGGGAGGCAAGGGATGAGATTGCAGAGCCTTTGGCATTGATCTTTGCGTCCTCACTGTCCACGGGGGTGGTGCCAGAGGACTGGAGAGTGACGAATGTGGTTCCTCTGTTTAAGAAAAGGAATAGAAGTGACCCTGGTAATTATAGGCCGGTTAGTCTTACTTCGGTCGTCGGTAAGTTGATGGAAAAGGTCCTCAGGGATAGGATTTACGACCATTTAGAAAGATGCAGCTTAATCCGGGATAGTCAGCACGGATTTGTGAAGTGCAAGTCTTGCCTCACAAATTTGATAGAATTTTTTGAGGAGGTAACTAAGTATGTAGATGAACAAAGAACAATACAGCACAGGAACAGGCCCTTCGGCCCTCCAAGCCCGCGCCGCTCCCCGGTCCAGGATTGAATCCTGAATCCAGGATCCCTGCCCAATTTTCCAGCCTATCTGCATACTAATATCCTATCCACCGAGCTGTCCCTCACAGCTACGATGCTTTGTTCATCACAACCTATTAACTCACCCCCACCCCTCCATTCCAGACCATGTGATCTCCAGGGAGAGGCGAAAACCCAGAGTGAAAACCCCAGGGCCAATATGGGGAAAAAAAATCTGGGAAATTCCTCTCCGACCCCCTGAGGCGATCGAAACGAGTCCAGGAGATCACACTGGCCCTGATTGGAAAATGCTTCCTAACCCTATTCATTTCCATTTCCACGAACACCATATGAATTCCCTGCCCCCGAGACAGGTTCCCAACTATCCGCAGTCTCGCTCTGTAGTGAAGGTAGTGCAGTTGATGTCATATACATGGATTTTAGTAAGGCGTTTGATAAAGTCCCCCATGGTCGGCTTATGAAGAAAGTAAGGATGTGTGGGATAGAGGGAAGTTTGGCCGATTGGATAGGTAACTGGCTATCTAACAGAAGACAGAGGGTGGTGGCGGATGGAAAATTTTCAGACTGGAAACCGGTTACCAGCGGAGTGCCACAGGGATCAGTGCTTGGTCCTGTGCTATTTGTCATTTTTATAAATGACTTGGAGGAGGGGGCTGAAGGGTGGATCAGTAAATTTGCTGATGACACCAAGATTGGTGGAGTAGTGGATGAGGTGGAGGGCTGTTGTAGGCTGCAAAGAGATATAGATAGGATGCAGAGCTGGGCTGAAAAATGGCAAATGGAGTTTAACCCTGACAAATGCGAGGTGATTCATTTTGGTAGGACAAATTTAAATGTGGATTACAGGGTCAAAGGTAGGGTTCTGAAGAATGTGGAGGAACAGAGAGATCTTGGGGTTCATATCCATAGATCTCTGAAGGTTGCCACTCAAGTGGATAGAGCCGTGAAGAAGGCCTATAGTGTGTTGGCGTTCATTAACAGGGGGTTTGAGTTTAAGAGCCGTGGGGTTATGCTGCAACTGTACAGGACCTTGGTGAGACCATATTTGGAATATTGTGTGCAGTTCTGGTCACCTCACTATAAGAAGGATGTGGAGACACTGGAAAGAGTGCAAAGGAGATTTACCAGGATGCTGCCTGGTTTGGAGGGTAGGTCTTATGAGGAAAGGTTGAGGGAACTTGGGCTTTTCTCTTTGGAGCGGAGGAGGTTGAGAGGAGACTTGATAGAGGTTTATAAGATGATGAGGGGGATAGATAGAGTGAACGTTCAAAGACTATTTCCTCGGGTGAATGGAGTGGTAACTAGGGGGCATAACTATAGGGTTCATGGTGGGAGATATAGGAAGGAAGTCCGAGGTAGGTTTTTTACTCAGAGTGGTTGGGGTGTGGAATGGACTGCCTGCAGGGATAGTGGAGTCAGAAACTTTAGGAACATTTAAGAAGCTATTGGATAGGCACATGGAGTACTTCGGGATGATAGGGAGGAAATAGCTTGATTTGGGTTTCAGACAAAGCTCGGCACAACATCGTGGGCCGAAGGGCCTGTTCTGTGCTGTACTGTTCTATGTTCTAACTTGTGTCTCCTTTACTCTACAGCAACCAAGAGGCTCAGTGGTAGCAGAGGCTGGTTGTTGGTTCCAAGTAAAGGGCTGCAAGATATGACTTTTTGGGGGGTTTTAAAAAAGGAAGACTTCACTCAAATTCTAAATCAACAAAGGAGTGAGTAAGAGACAAAATGGCTGAATCCAGAGTAAAAGTGTCAGGATATGACTATCCACCATTATTTTCAGGAAACTGAACCTTATGACCAATGGAGAAGTGAAGTCGTCATGTAGACTATGGTAACTGCTTTGGGGGAAGGGAAACAAAGTATGGCCTTGGCTCTTTCTTTACCTTTTTATAGAAGTAAAATCAGATGCTAAGTGTTTTCTGAATTGCTGTTGGAACATTTGAATTTGGAAGAAGGTCTGGATAATTTATTAAACTTCATGGATAAGATTTATCAAAAAGACGACTTTTTGTGTGTATGAAACCTGGTCAGAATTTAAAAGATTTTGAAATTCAGAGGAATTTCTATTGAAGAGTATGTGATGGAATTTAGTAGGCTGCAAAAACACTGCCTGGAATTTCCAATCTGTGTGGGCATTTAAGTTACTAGACTGTGCTAAAGTGACCAATATGGATAGGATCCTTGTTTTTGATGGATGTTAAGTTTGCAGATAATACTTTATTTGATCAAATGACAGAGGCTTGACATTTTATTAAGGAAACATTCTATCCCTATAGCTCTTATGACACAAAGGTCAGTCAGTGATGACTATTAACAGGATAGCAAGATCATGTGGCCACAAGCAGGCTATGAGAGTATAGCAAAAGATTGAGGACAGAAATCACTTTAATACCTATAGCAGGAGGAAGGATATGGAGACTAGTAGCAGGAAAATCAAACCCAGAAATGACCGGGATACGTTTAATCAGTGTTTTCAGTGTGACTCTAAATTTTATTATGCTTTCAACTGTTGAAACGATTTAAGAGTGTTTCAAGCTACACATGACATGGAAGAATCAGAAAAGGAAGGAGATAGTGACCGGAAAGAAGGCATTGTCTTATTAATAATTTTTATCCTGTAATGAGTTTTCATTGCAGAATCCTTTAATTGTGCTGTCTTAGACAGTAGCTGCACATAGTGTGGAACTGACAGGTTAAAATGTTACCTGGACTCTTTAACGTTGTTCCAATTCTCAGCATTTAAAGAATTTGAAAGTTTACAAGTTTCAGGTTTGGGGATGATGATGCCCTGAAGTCACTGAAAAGAGTAGTGATCCCTTGCAATATTGCTGAGTGAATCATTTCATCAGCGCAGATGTTGTGTCAAGTGTGATACCTTTGTTTCTGAGTAGACTGTCAATGAAGAAAGCACATATGAAACTGGATATGGAAAATGATAAGGCAACAGCTTTTGGAAAAACAGTGGCCTTATAATTTACAGTCGGGACACTATTGTATCCTGTTAATGACAAATAATTTTTCAGATAAAGAGGTTAAGGAAATGTTGTTGGCATTCGGAAATGGGACTTGAGCTAATTAAAAAGCTCTGTTGAAGCTGCATCAGCAATTTGCGCATTCATCTTCTCAGCCTGAAAAATTTGTTAAAGGATGCTAGGGGTAAGAGGGTAAGCTGATAGAACGGGAGATCGCTGTGAGGTTTGTAGGAAGTACAGAAGGACACCATCCTGACCAATAGTAACTCTACCCTTGGCCAGAGATTTTAATGACATTGTGGCCATGGACCTTAAGATCTGGGATAAAGCAAACAGTATATTTTGCACTTTATAGATTTAGCTCAATCAACCATTGTACGCAGTAAAGGAAAGAGTAATTCTGGATCAGATCATGAAAAAATGGATAGGGATAGGAATGGGGCCATTGGCAAAATTCCTTGCAGACAATGGAGGCGAATTTGCTAACAATGAGTTTGGGGATATGTGTGACAGCATGAATATCATAGTCATGAATATGGCTGTGGAAAGCCCACTTAGTAATGAGGTGTGCAAGAAACCATGCAAGTTAAATTCAGCTTTAGCATAGGCTGGATATGCGAAGAATTCATTGCAGGTGGTTTGGGGGCTATAGACCATATCAATTTGTATTTGGTAGAAATCCTAAAATTCCATCCCTTGTGAATGACCAGCCACCAGCTTGGGAAGGGACTACAATTAGCTGTACCTTTGCAGAGCATTTAAAAGCCTTGCATACAAATGGGAGAGCATTTTTGAAAGCAGAAGTCCCAAAGAATTTGCAGAGCTTTAAGGCATAATATACGGCCATCAAATACTGTTTTTCAGCAAGGAGACATAAGAGGCAATTTTAATGGATGGAAAGGCCCATGAAAGGTTATAGGCATAGATGGCAGAATGTGGATATTAAGGAATTTGGAAATAAAGGAGGAGTGTACATATAACAGAGGGAGGTGCTAGAAGCCTTAACGTGCATCAAGGTAGATAAATCCCTGGGACCTGATGAAGTGTATCCCAGGATGTTGTGGGAAGCTAGGGAGGAAATTGTGGGTCCCAAAGCAGAGATATTTGAATCATTGAAAGCCACAGGTGAGGTGTGTGAAGTTTGGAGGGTGGCAAATTTTGTGCCTTTGTTTAAAAAGGGCTGCAGGGAAAAGCCTGGGAACTAAAGTGCAAAGGGACTTGGGAGTCCTAGTCCAGGATTCTCTAAAGGTAAACTTGCAGGTTGAGTCCGTAATTAAGAAAGCAAATGTAATGTTGTCATTTATCTCAAGAGGCTTGGAATACAAAAGCAGGGATGTACTTCTGAGGCTTTATAAAGCACTGGTTAGGCCCCATTTGGAGTACTGTGAGCAATTTTGGGCCCCACACCTCAGGAAGGACATACTGGCACTGGAGCGGGTCCAGCGGAGATTCACACGGATGATCCCAGGAATGGTAGGCCTGACATACGATGAACGTCTGAGGATCGTGGGATTATATTCATTGGAGTTTAGGAGGTTGAGGGGAGATCTGATAGAAACTTACAAGATAATGAACGGCTTAGATAGGATGGACGTAGGGAAGTTGTTTCCATTAACAGGGGAGACTAGGACGCGGGGGCACAGCCTTAGAATAAAAGGGAGTCACTTTAGAACAGAGATGAGGAGAAATTTCTTCAGCCAGAGAGTGGTGGGTCTGTGGAATTCATTGCCACAGAGGGCTGTGGAGGCCGAGACGTTGAGCGTCTTCAAGACAGGAAATTGATAAATTCTTGATTTCTCGAGGAATTAAGGGCTATGGGGAGAGAGCGGGTAAATGGAGTTGAAATCAACCATGATTGAATGGTGGAGTGGACTCGATGGGCCGAATGGCCTTACTTCCGCTCCTATGTCTTATGGTCTTATGGTCTTAACTACAGGCGGGTGAGCCTCATATCTATAGTGGGTAAGTTGTTAGAAGGAATTCTGAAACAGGATCTACAGGCATTTAGAGAGGCAAAGACTGAGTAGGGACAGTCAGCATGGCTTTGAGTGAAAAATCATATATCTCTCATTTGAAGGGGTAACCAAGAAGGTAGATAAGGGCAGTGCAGTTGATGTTGCCTACATGGACTTCAGCAAGGCCTTTGACAAGGTACTCCATGGTAGGTTGTTGCATAAGGTTAAATCTCTCAGATACAAAATTGACTTGATGATAGAAGGTAGAGGGTTGTTTATTGAACTAGAGGCCTGTGACCAGCGGTGTGCTCGGGGATTGGTGTTGGGTCCACTATTGTTTGTTAATATAAATGATTTGGATGAGAATTTGGGAGGCATGGTTAGTAATTTTGCAGATGACATCAAGATTGATGGCATAATGGACAGTGAAGAAGGTTATCTAGGACTGCAATGGGATCTTGATCAATTGGGCTGATGAATGGCAGATGGAGTTTAATTTGGATAAATCTGTGATTCTGAAATGAGGTGAAGCATTTTGGTAGATCGAACCAGGGCAGGACTTGCTCGGGTTAATGGTAGGATGTTGGAGAGAGTTATAGAACAGAGATCTAGGGTACAGGTTCATAGCTCTCAAAGTGGAGTCACAGGTGGACAGAGCGGTGAAGAAGGCATTCACCATGCTTGGTTTCATTGGTCAGAACATTGAATACAGGAGTTGGGTCTTGTTGAAGTTGTACAAGACATTGGTAAGGCCACATTTGGAATACTGTGTACAGTTCTGGTCACCCTATTATTAGAAAGAATATTATTAAACTAGAAAGAATGCAGAAAAGATTTACTAGGATTCTACCAGGACTTGATGGTTTGAGTTATAAGGAGAGGCTGGATAGACTGGGACTTTTTCTCTGGAGCGTAGGAGGCTGAGGGGTGATCTTGTAGAGGTCTATAAAATGAGGGGCAGAGATCAGCTAGATAGTCAATATCTTTTCAAAGGTAGGAGAGTCTAAAACTAGAGGGCATAGGTTTAAGGTGGGAGGGGAGAGAAACAAAAGGATCCAGAGGATCAATTTTTTTCTCACAGGTGGTATCTGGAACAAGCTGGTAGAGGTAGTGGTAGAGGTGGGTGCAATTGTCTTTTTAGTGTTTAAACAGTTACATGGTTAAGATGGCTATTGAGGGATATGGACCAAATGTGGGCAATTGGGAATAGCTTAGTGATTTTTTTTTTAAAAAGGGCGGTATGAACAAGTTGAGCTGAAGGGCCTGTCTCCATGCTGTAAACCTCTGACTCCTAATTGTTTTGTAACATGGTAATCAGGCTCTTGGGGGACATTCATCAAGAATAATGAGTGCAATTACAAACTTGCAAATTTAGAAAGAGCAGACAAACATGATAAGGAACCAGGGTCATCTGATACTCACATGTTACAGAATTGAGGACCAGTTAACTGAAATAGACACAGTACCTGTAGAGGAACACAATACTTCTGAACTAGAACAGGCCATTTTTCCAAAAGGACAAATGCCAAGAGTGATCTATTTGCCTGAAGGGTCCAGTTAATGGAAGGATGCAACTGTCATTAGTAGAGCAGAAAAGGCCACTGGAAAGTATAAACACTGGTTGAATGTACAGAACATGGGGGAGGATGTCAAGACCATGGATTGGGAACATGAAGTTCAAAAGCGGAGGGCACAGAAATGTAGCTCCAGTTCAAATAGTAAGTCTGACCGTAAACGTGATCACAAGAAGAGATCGAGAACTATTGAAAGGACATTCCACAGCAGGAGGGAAAGATCAAGCAGTGGTAGTACAGAATGAGATATCAGGTGAGATAGTTAAAGAAGGTAACTTGACAAGGTATCGGGATATGAGTAAGACTACAAATGTGGGAGTAGAAGCCCACATGCTCATGAGATTTTGGTGACTTCCAATAAATTAGATGAAAAATTTATAAAAGATGCCAAACAGCAAGAACTGCATAGTTGGAGTGAATTTAGGGTGTACACAGATACCAGATAGGGGACGAAGAGTTCTATCTCACAGATGGATTTGCACGGAAAAGGTGCTTCCCAATGGAACTTGAGGCAAAGGCCAGGCTTGTGGCAAGGAGATTTGAAGAAAACTTAGAAGATCAGGCTTTAAGGGTGGATTGTTAAAGTCAGGCTGTTGCCAGTTGAAAGCAATGTTTTACTAGCACTATGAAGGATATCTTTCTGGTATCTTTGATACATGTCGATTTTTTTTTTGTGGGGTAATAGTAGTGATTTTAAAGCTATAGTAATCTCTGGGCTGAGGAAGAATTCCGGGTTGGAAGTCAGGCTTTAGGCACTTTCAAATATATTGGGCTGGAAATCGGACAGACTGAGTCAGGTGTCACTTCACGTCAGCAATCTAATTTTAGAGTATCAGCCCAATAGCAGTCAGTTGTGGTGGGACTTCACAAAACGACGCAGTGATTTCGAAGATGGAAAAAGAGGAACTCTGAAGTTTGGGCAAGGACTAGACTGGATGTTAGTTTTGATGTCCTAGAGTTGAGTACAAAAATGAATGATCCTACAGTGGAAGACATAACAAGTCCAAACAAAACATTGGCCAAACTAAAAATGCAAGAGTGTTTTGGGGTGATCTTCAGCACTTGAAACTCATAGTTTGTAGAGATGCATCCTATGCCAATTTATGTGATGGGGATTTCATGCACAGGAGATTTTATAATTCTTTTGTGGGAGAGCGGGAGGAATAGAAAATATTGCCCCCTTGTGTGGGGAACTAAGAAAATATGGAGAGTGGATAAAAGCACATTTGCCGTGAAGACAAAGGCTTTGTCGAGGCAGTGGATATGGCCTTTTATATATCCCAGATATTAACAAATTTTGGGATGAGGGGATTGAGGTAAAATACCCATTGAGTGTCACAGACAATAAATCCCTGTGGGGAAAACATACACTCTACAAAAAAAATGAGACGATTGAGGATCGACATAGCCAGCTTAAAGCTAGACAAAGGGGAAATATCAAATTAAATGGGTCAATAGTAGTTATCAGTTATCCATCCAATTTGTTATACTGAGGGGGGCTAGTTTGAAGAAACTTTTGGACATTATTAAGGAAGGGCATATCTTTGAATGCATGTTGTTGTTTTCTTTGAAATTAATTTTTTTTAAAAGAGGGGAATAGTGTTTTGTGTTTTTTTTTCTGTGGAAAACCAATATTCAAAATATTTTTTCCTCCAAGGAAGGGGAGACCATTAGGAATGAGTTAACAGACCTTCCCATTTAAGTCCTAATTTGATGTCAATTATTCGATACAAGTCACTGACCCATACAGGTGGCACTATTTTTGGTGGAGAATTGTGTGTGAAGTTGGATCAAAGAAATTTATTTTATGAAGAAGCGGAACTTGTCTCCTTTTCTCTACAGCAACCAAGAGGTTCAAACAGGCATGAGGGCAAGGTGCTGAGTTCTGAGCATGAAAGGTTGGGGTTATGCTTGCAGACTGAGCAAAAGTGTTCTGCTAAGCTGTCACCCAGTCATCATTTAGTCTTCCCAATGTAGAGACGGCTTCATTGGGAGCAGAGAATACAATAGACCAAGTTGAAGGAGGTGCAAGTGAAATACTGTTTTTCCTGAAAGGAGTGTTTGGGGACTTGAATGGTAATGAGGTAAAGGGGCAGAGTTTGCAAATGTTATAAGACAAAGGTGATGTTTCCCTCTGCATGATTTTGGACCCCCCCTGCTGGCCGGCCAGCTGGAATCTATCTTGCCTCATAATCTTAAGTGGCATGAGATAGGAAGGAAACTATTGGTTTTGGTAAATTAAAGCAGGATCTGCCACTCCTATCATGAACAATTAATGGGTCTTCATTTTTAGAACTGGTGACAACATTATTAAAACAATTAACAAACTAAAACTCCCCACTGGAATGGTGTTCCGATTACAAGACTCATTCAGGAATAATGAAATAAATCATTACAGAATATAGTCATTCTCAAATAATATAATTCCAGGCATCAGTTGGAAGTATGAACTTTCTTGTGCTTCGGTCTGGAATACTTTGAGTTGAGTAGATGGTGATTTGATGAAGATGCTGCAGTTTTCATGTATATTTCATATGAGAACCTTGCCTTCTCTCTTTCCCCCAAGAGATAGCAAGCATACTCTCACCGTTATTTCCCTTGTCCAGGTTTAATTAACTCAATATTCCTGCAATTTGAGTGGCTTAAGGCTGTCAATAACACATTTGAATTCAATCAGTTCTGTTTTAAGTGCTTGCTTTAAAATCATTGGTCCAATTTCAAAAACTTGTTTTACTCTGCTGGGACTCTGGCTGCTGCTTTGGATACAAATGTTGCAAAGTTGGTTTCTGCAGCCTGCTTTCTGCAGGTTAAAATCCCAAGCACAAAGACACATGATTTTTAAAGAGAGTGCTATATGATTTCTCTTGGTTTTCTTAGCATTTTGTTTACATGTCAAACACCAGATTTTTATATTGTCTGTATTCTCTGCTCCCTGCGAGGTCTCCTCTACATTGGGAGACTAAACACAGACTGGATCACAGTTTAGCAGAACACCTTTGCTCAATCCACAAGCGTAGCCCAAACTTCTATTGCATGCTATTTTAACTCAGCACCTTGTCCTCATGCCTGTTTGAACCTCTTGGTTGCTGTAGAGTAAAGGAGATATAAGTTCTGCTGCTTAATAAAATAAATTTATTTCTTTGATCCAACTTCAACTTTGATCCCTTTATATATGCAACTTCATAACAGAATTTATACCACCCTTTCCACATTTTTACTTCTCTTTGCCAATCCATATAGCAGCTTGCCTTTTGCCTTCAAGTTTATTGCACATCACAAAGTGCTTCACCATCATCTGGTGGAAGCATAGTCACTGCAGGAAATGTAGCAGCTTTTATTTACACAGGGAGATCCCATACACTGCAATGAGTTAATAGGAACAGGTGTAGGCCATTAGGCCCTTTGAGCCTGCACCACCATTCACTATGATCATGGCTGATCTTCGAACTTAATAGCCTGATCCCACTTTCCCTCCATATATGGAGCTCTAACTCCACCTTGCAAACATTCAATGCTTTGCATTCAACTGCTTTCTGTGGCAGTGAATTACACAAGCTGACCACTCTAGGTGAAGAAATTTATCCTCAATCCCAAAAGCTTTACCCCTTATCCTTGTGTGTTAAACCACTGTTAGCTTATTACCTGTATATGTGACATGCCTGGACACATCCCTGCCGGCCCTACCTGAAACTCCTTTCTCCACCCCCACCCCCCCCCCCCCCCGCCCCCGGTCCAGGTATAAAGGCGACTGCTCCCCACCCCCCCTTCCTCAGTCTGGACCAGTTCATCGGCATGGGTGTGCTCCAAGTCTTTTGCTAATAAAAGCCTATTTGCATACAAACTAGTCTTTGCTCGATTGATGGTGCATCAATTTTATTAGCAAAAGTTTTGGGATGGAGAAGATACCCTAACCCAGTGAGTCCCTACGCCCTTTCAGTACTGCCAGTGAAGCAAATGATCTCCATGGCTTCAAAGTCCCACTCGGTGGATGTCCTTGGGTACTGCGTGGCGACCCTGACTGTACGGGGCACAGTGTACAAAAATTTCAGGCTCCTTGTGCTGCCACAACTCTGCGTTGCCGTACTCCTGGGGCTAGATTTCCTGAGTCACCTTAAGAGCGTCACCATGGAGTATAATGGGCCTTTTCCCCCGCTCTCTGTTTGCAATCAACAGTTCTTAGATCGCCCACCGCGCACCACCTGCAGCCTCTGGACCCTTAAAGTCGTCCCTCCCTCACTGTTTGAAAATCTCACCCCCGATTGCAAGCCCATCACCACCAAGAGCAGATGGTACAGTGCTGGAGACAGAGCTTTTATCAGGTCCAAAGTGCAACGGCTCCTCGGAGGGGATCATTGAGGCCAGTACCAGCGCCCCTGGAGAGCCCAAGTAGTAGTTGTTAAAACTGGGGAGAAACATCGCATGGTCATTGACTACAGTCAGACCATTAACCGCTACACGCAGCTGGATGCGTACCCCCTTCCCCGCATATCTGACATGGTTAATCAGATTGCGCAATATTGGGTGTTCTCCACCATTGACTTAAAATCTGCATACCACCAGCTCCCTATCTGCCCGGAGGACCGCCAATATACTGCCTTCGAGGCGGATGGCCACCTCTATCACTTCCTTAGGGTCCCCTTTGGCGTCACCAACGGGGTCTCGGTTTTCCAGTGTGAGATAGACCGAATGGTAGACCAGAACAGGCTGCGGGCCACCTTCCTGAACCTGGATAACGTCACCATCTGTAGCCATGATCAGCAGGACCACAACACCAACCTCCACAAATTCCTCCACACTCCTAAATCTGACCTATAATAAGTGTGTATTCTGCACACACCACCTCGCCATCCTTGGTTGTGTTGTGGAAAATGGGGTCATCGGTCCCGATCCCAACCGCATGCATCCCCTCCTGGAACTCCCCCTTCCCACCAGCCTCAAAGCACTGAGGAGATGCCTGGGCTGCTTCTCGTATTACGCTCAGTGGGTCCCCAATTATGCGGATAAAGCCCGTCCGCTCATCAAATCCACCTCTTTTCCCCTGACAGCAGAGGCCCACCTGGCCTTCGACCGCATCAAAGCAGACATCGCGAAGGCCACGATGCACGCTGTAGACGAATCCATCCTGTTCCAGGTGGAGAGCGATGCATCTGACTTCGCCCTAGCCGCCACCCTTAATCAGTCAGGCAGACCCATGGCCGCCTTCTCACGAACCCTTCAAGGCCCTGAAATTCGACACTCCTGTCAAAGGAGGCCCAAGCCATAGTGGAAGCTGTACAGCACTCACGTCACTACTTAGCTTGTAAACGATTCACCCTACTCACGGACCAACGGTCAGCTGCCTTCATGTTTAATAACATGCAGTGGGGCAAGATCAAAAACGATAAAATATTGAGGTGGAGAATCGAGCTCTCCACCTACAATTACGACATCTTATACCGGCCTGGGAAGCTCAATGAGCCCCCAGATGCCCTGGGAATATGTGCCAGCGCACAAATAGACCAATTGCAGACTCTCCACAACGACCTCTGCCACCCGGGGGTCACCAGGTTTTTTCACTTCATTAAAGCCCGTAACCTGCCCTACTCCATTGAGGAAGTCAGGTCTATAACCAGACACTGCCAGGTCTGCACAGAGTGCAAGCCGCACTTCTATCGGCCAGACACAGCACACCTCATAAAAGCCACCCGCCCTTTCGAACGCCTAAGTGTCGACTTCAAAGGCCCTCTCCCCTCTTTTGACCGCAACATATACTTCCTCAACTTCATTGACGAATATTCACATTTCCCCTTCGCTCTTCCCTGCCTGGATATGACCTCGGCCACGGACATCAGGGCCCTGTTCAGCTTCCCTAGCTATATCCATTGCTCGCAGGGATCCTTCTTTGAGTGATGAGCTGCAACAGTACCTGCTCTTCAAAGGCATAGCCTTGAGTAGGGCCACCAGCTACAACCCCAGGGGGAACGGAGAGGGAGAATGTGACAGTCTGGAAGGCTGTTTTACTAGCTCTGAGATCTAAAGGTCTTCCATTCACCCGCTGGCAAGAGGTCCTCCCTGATGCACTACACTCGATTAGATCACTCCTTTTGCACAGCTACCAATGCTACCCCTCATGAAAGAATGTTTGTTTTCCGCAGAAAGTCCTCCTCGGGGACCTCACTACCGTCATGGCTGACGTCCCCAGGCCCTGTCCTGCTCCGGAAGCACGTGAGGACCCATAAGTCGGACCCCCTGGTCGAAAGGGTCCAACTCCTCCACGCCAACCCCCAATACGCTTATGTGGCGTACCCCGACGAGAGGGAGGACACGGTCTCCATTCAAGACCTGGTGCCCCAGAGACCACTACCCACAACCCCACAACCCCAACATTGTCCATACAGCACCAGGGCCACAGCATGCGCCCCTAGCCCCCATATACAGCACACCTGACCCCTAGGAGCTGCCACCACGCACCTGACAATCTGAAGGGACTACAGACGACTCGAGCGACTATGACCTGGCGCCTGAACTAACACTGCGGCCACCTGAACCGACACCACAACCGGCACTACAGCGGTCGCAGCGGCAGATCAAGCCCCCAGAGAGACTAAATTTGTAATTCTGTAAATATTGTTCCACCCGCCTCACCCCCGCCGGACTCTTTTTTTAAAAGCATAGGGTGAATGTGGTAAACCACTGTTAGCTTATTACTTGTATATGGGACATGCCTGGACACATCCCTGCCAGCCCTACCCGAGACTCCTCTTTTTCTCTCCCCCCCCCCCCCCGGTCCAGGTATAAAGGTGACTGCTCCCCACCCCCCCCCCCCCCGCCTCAGTCTGGTCCAGTTCATCGGCATGGGTGTGCTCCAAGTCTTTTGCTAATAAAAGCCTATTTGTTCTTGCATACAAACTAGTCTTTGCTCGATTGATGGTGCATCACCTTGGCATATGACTGCTGATTCTGGACGCTCCCACAATCAGAAATATCCTTCCTGCATCTACCCTGTCTAGTCCTGTTAAGAGTTTTATACGTTTGAGATTCCCCCTCATTCATCTGCGCTCCAGTGAATATAATCCTAACCAATTCAATCTCATGCTCAGCCCCACCATCCCGTGCATCAAGGTAACAAGGTCATCCACCTGAAATGTTTATAACTCCTCACAAATACTGCTTGGGCTTGTATGTTTTCCCAGTGTTTGTTCACACAAATAACCATATAATTTGTGGAAGTGGCAAGTGGGATGTTTATTATTGAGTTGGCCCGAGCACCCAGTCTCCCGTGCCCGAGATGGCAGTGTGGGGTGAATGTCTGGTCTGAGCAATGGGGAGGTGTGTCAGTCTGAATGGTGTGCTGCCTGCTGCGACCTCTGGAGAGCAGATATCCACTCCATCTGACGAAGGAGCAGCGCTCCGAAAGCTAATGGCATTGGCTACCAAATAAACGTGTTGGACTTTAACCTGGGGTGTTAAAACTCTCACTGAGCTTCAAAACAGCCAACGGTCCATGCAAGCACCCCGCAGTGAGTGAAAGCAAGGGACTGGCCCGCCCCGCCCCGCCGCCAGCCAGGGAAAGGGGCGGGGCTGCGCCCCGGGTTTCGATTGACAGCGGCTGCTGGCCAATGGCAGGCAGAGGATGGGCGTTGGCCCCGCCCCGGCGGGGGCTCGAGCCTCCAGGTTTGATTTAAAAGGGTAACGGCAAGCTGGCGGGGCGCAGTGTCTGGAAACTTCCAGAAGTTGCAGAGATGTCGCTGAGCCTGGGCCATGGCGTCTGCATCCCGATGATCGGTCTGGGCACCTGGAAAGTGAGTGAGGGACTGACTCCGTTTCGCTGAGCGAAGCCTTCTCCGGCTGGGGGGGGCTTGGGAGATTTTAGGGAGGGTATTTGGGGCGGCGGCGGCGGCGGCGGGCGGCGGCGGGGCGGCGCGAGAGGGAGAGACGGGGGGGGGGGGGGGGGGAGGAGGAGAGGGAGAGACCGGGGGGGGGGGGGGGAGGAGGAGAGGGAGAGACCGGGGGGGGGGGGGGGGAGGAGGAGAGGGAAAGACCGGGGGGGGGGGGGGGAGGAGGAGAGGGAGAGACGGGGGGGGGGGGGGGAGGAGGAGAGGGAGAGACCGGGGGGGGGGGGGGGAGGAGGAGAGGGAGAGACCGGGGGGGGGGGGGGAGGAGGAGAGGGAGAGACCGGGGGGGGGGGGGGGGAGGAGGAGAGGGAGAGACGGGGGGGGGGGGGGAGGAGGAGAGGGAGAGACGGGGGGGGGGGGGGAGGAGGAGAGGGAGAGACGGCGGGGGGGGGGGGGGGGGGAGGAGGAGAGGGAGAGACCGGGGGGGGGGGGGAGGAGGAGAGGGAGAGACCGGGGGGGGGGGGGGGGAGGAGGAGAGGGAGAGACGGGGGGGGGGGGGGGAGGAGGAGAGGGAGAGACGGGGGGGGGGGGGGGGAGGGAGGAGAGGGAGAGACGGGGGGGGGGGGGAGGGAGGAGAGGGAGAGGACGGGGGGGGGGGGGGGGAGGAGGAGAGGGAGAGACGGCGGGGGGGGGGGGGGGGGGGAGGAGGAGAGGGAGAGACGGGGGGGGGGGAGGAGGAGAGGGAGAGACGGGGGGGGGGGGGGGAGAGGAGAGGGAGAGACGGGGGGGGGGGGGGGGAGGAGGAGAGGGAGAGACGGGGGGGGGGGGGGAGGAGGAGAGGGAGAGACGGGGGGGGGGGAGGAGGGAGAGGGAGAGACGGGGGGGGGAGGAGGAGAGGGAGAGACGGGGGGGGGGGGAGGAGGAGAGGGAGAGACGGGGGGGGGGGGGGGGGAGGAGGAGAGGGAGAGACGGGGGGGGGGGAGGAGGAGAGGGAGAGACGGGGGGGGGGGGGGGAGGAGGAGAGGGAGAGACGGGGGGGGGGGGGAGGAGAGAGGGAGAGACGGGGGGGGGGGGGGGGAGGAAGAGAGGGAGAGCGGGGGGGGGGGGGAGGAAGAGAGGGAGAGACCGGGGGGGGGGGGGGGGGGAGGAGGAGAGGGAGAGACGGGGGGGGGGGGGAGGAGGAGAGGGAGAGACCGGGGGGGGGGGGGAGGAGGAGAGGGAGAGACGGGGGGGGGGGGGGGAGGAGGGAGAGGGAGAGACGGGGGGGGGGGGGGGGGGGAGGAGGAGAGGGAGAGACCGGGGGGGGGGGGGGGGGGAGGAGGAGAGGGAGAGACGGGGGGGGGGGGGGGGGGGGGGAGGAGGAGAGGGAGAGACGGGGGGGGGGGGGGGGGGAGGAGGAGAGGGAGAGACGGGGGGGGGGGGGGGGGAGGAGGAGAGGGAGAGACGGGGGGGGGGGGGGGAGGGAGAGGGAGAGACGGGGGGGGGGGGGGGGGGAGGAGGAGAGGGAGAGACCGGGGGGGGGGGGGGGGAGGAGAGGGAGAGACGGGGGGGGGGGGGGGAGGAGGAGAGGGAGAGACCGGGGGGGGGGGGAGGGAGGAGAGGGAGAGACCGGGGGGGGGGGGGAGGAGGAGAGAGGAGAGACGGGGGGGGGGGGGGGAGGAGGAGGAGAGACGGGGGGGGGGGGGGGGGGGGGGAGGAGGAGAGGAGAGACGGGGGGGGGGGGGGGGGGGAGGAGGAGAGGGAGAGACGGGGGGGGGGGGGGGAGGAGGAGAGGGAGAGACGGGGGGGGGGGGGGGGGGGGGGGGAGGAGGAGAGGGAGGGAGACGGGGGGGGGGGGGGGGGGAGGAGGAGGGGGAGACGGGGGGGGGGGGGGGGGGGGGGAGGAGGGGAGAGACCGGGGGGGGGAGGGGGGGGGGGGGGAGGAGAGAGGGAGAGACCGGGGGGGGGGGGGGGGGAAGAGGGAGAGACCGGGGGGGGGGGGGGGGGGGGGGGAGGAGAGGGAGAGACCGGGGGGGGGGGGGGGGGAGGGAGAGAGGGAGGAGACCGGGGGGGGGGGGGGAGGAGAGGGAGAGACCGGGGGGGGGGGGGAGGAGGAGAGGGAGAGACCGGGGGGGGGGGGGGGGAGGAGAGGGAGAGACCGGGGGGGGGGGGGGGGGGGAGGAGGGAGAGACCGGGGGGGGGGGGGGGGGGGGGAGGAGAGGGAGAGACCGGGGGGGGGGGGGGGGAGGAGAGGGAGAGACGGGGGGGGGGGGGAGGAGAGGGAGAGACCGGGGGGGGGGGGGGGAGGAGAGGGAGAGACCCGGGGGGGGGGGGGGGGGGAGGAGAGGGAGAGACCCGGGGGGGGGGGAGGAGAGGGAGAGACCGGGGGGGGGGGGAGGAGAGGGAGAGACCGGGGGGGGGGGGGGGGGAGGAGAGGGAGAGACCCGGGGGGGGGGGGGGGGGGAGGGAGAGGGAGAGACCCGGGGGGGGGGGCGGGGGGGGGGGGAGGGAGAGGGGAGAGACCCGGGGGGGGGGGGGGGGGGGGGGAGGAGAGGGAGAGACCCGGGGGGGGGGGGGGGGGGAGGGGAGAGACCCGGGGGGGGGGGGAGGAGAGGGAGAGACCCGGGGGGGGGAGGAGAGGAGAC